>NC_133118.1:22128757-22435177 GCF_022965805.1 Primulina eburnea
ACATGTTTGAAAGATTTAAATTAGAACATGCATTAATCTATTTAAGAATGTTTAAATTTTTATTTGAAAAAAAAAGTCAATTTTAATATTTTGATCAATATAAAAATATGATTTATGAAATCTTTTTGAGTGATTAATCATTGTGATAAAATGAGGTATTAAAGTATATAGCCCAAGATATACCTTATAATGCCTAAAATTTTAAACTCACATATTTTGTGAGTGAGTGGAGAGGACTGAGAAAACAACTTTAGAGCCTTTATTGATCATGAGAGAGACTATCTATTGTTTAGATATTGAGTTCTTATTTTGAAAAAAAATGATATTTCCTGGAAAAAAAAAAGAAAGAAGAGAAAAATACAAAAAGAAAGATATTGAAGATCTATGTAATTTTTAAGTTATATGCTACGACCCATATATCTCTCATAAAAAAAAAAAAGAAAGAGAGAAATTTATTGTACAAATTAAATAAATATGTGGTCAAAAAGCATAAACTTAGTCAGATTCCATGATGTCATGAAAAAAAAATTTATATATCAGGAAAAAATATATAATAAGAACAACTAGATTTTGAATCAATGGATTTTCTATCTTTTGATTAGTTTGGCTCGTTTGTCTGTCTGCATTATGTAAACCATTTTTGTGAGCATTTATCTTTATTTCAACTCCATGAGAGAAATCGTTGTCATAAATTGAAACATTTATTAACCTGTGAGGATATGGAGTTGAGACTCTTACTAGGAATTTCTGAAGGCCGTGTACATTTAACTACCTGAAATTAGCTTTGAATTGATCATCTCAAATTATTTCATAAATTATAATTATGATGATCTTGATATAACTTTGACAGTCTTCAAATTTAATTTAAACACTTAGATAGTTTTGATTACATTTCTATTTAAATTAATCAATATGTTTTGTATTGCTATTAACGCTTAAATTGCTAGGGACTAGCAATAAACTGGTTGGGAGGTGTGATAAACACAAAAATTGTACATTAATTAAATATTTTATAATATAAATATATAGTTTTTGTTTTATTAAATGTTTAAATATTATATTTTTATAATAAATTGTATAAAATATAAGTTTTTGTGTAATTACAAGTTTTTACTATTTTTTATAGGTTCGATAAAACATGAATAAACTTGGCGTTGCAAATGAGATTAAGATGATTCTTGGACCTGTAGAAAGTTGATGTTAATATCTACAATATTGGTGGCAAGCATGAGATAAAAATCCTCTCACAATTGGGATCAAATTAAGCAACAAATAAAGTACCAAAGGAGTGGCAGTTTTACCATGCTCTAGTATTTTGACCATATCTCTCAAACTACTTGGTCAAATGGTCTGAAAAAAATACCACAACTAGACAACTCAATTATCCACATGTTTCTTTTTATGTGAAGAAGCAAATTCGGAGAAGAAGATTTTCAAAAGTGATGTGTAATATAATATAATATAATATAATATCTTGGAACACCAATGAAAACTTATGTGTAAAAAATAATATTTTATTTTTGGTTGTCTACCCAAATTTGGCTATAAATAGGGGTGCATTGTAATGTATTGAGATATCCCTCATTCTAGAACAAACCTTTGAGTTCATAATATTTTCTCTATATTTTTCTTTTATTTCTTCATTTAAATATAATTAGCATGTTAATTTCATATTCAAAGTTTTACACTTTGAATAATGAATAGCTAACTTCTTAAAGTTGAGATGAAAAGATGAAACTCTTGGCATGATAATAAAGTTACTAAAAAGTAAGAATCTATGTTTTATATTATTTAATCATTATTTATTGTTTATGTTATATTTATTTCTTTAAGCATTTTTATACACTACTTATAAGTGGGAGTTTTGATTTATTGTTGCTATATGTTACACTAAATTCTTGGAACCATTTAAATGTTAGTTTGGTATTATCAACCATTTAAAGTGGATGCCTTGATTTATTATATATAAATATATTATAATATTAAATTTTTGGAACCATTTAAATGTTAGTTTGGTTTTACCAACCATTTAAATTAGATTCCTTGATTTATTGTATATGAATATATCATAGTATTAATTTATTGGTACCATTTAAATGTTTGTTTGGTTTTACCAACCATTTAAAGTGAGAACATTTATTTAGTGTTTACAAATATATATAGCACAATAAATACTTGACCACATTTATAAGTTTGGTATATATTATATACTTATAAGATAATAATATATAACATAATATAAATATGATTATTTAATATATTGAAACTATTTTATTAAGTGTATTTCTATATTGTTCGTTAATGTTAACTTTATTAAAATACCAAGAGTAGATCCTTTAATCTCAATTACTTAAATTAAAATTTGAACAATTAAAATTTACCCATTAAAGATTCAAACAATTAAAATTAAAAAGAAACAAAAACAAAAACAAAACAAAAAGACATTGTAGTGGACTTGTAATTACCTTAGCTTCCCTGTGGATACGATATCGGACTCACCGAATTATACTACTTGTAGGCAACCTGCTCTTGGGAGTGCAACAATCAAAGTGACAACAGGGTGGAGGTACATTCCTCTCCTGCCTCTGATTCTCACCGTCCTCCTGGCGAGGCTCATCGTCTCTTGTGCGCTTATTTCTTTAAATTTAAATAAATACTGCGTAATCAAAATCTGAATGTAAAATGTTTCATGAAAACATGCTGTTAAAATATTTCATGCTTTAAAAGAATGCGTAAACGTAAACCTTACAGACTGAAGACGTGACTTTGTGAGCTTCTCGAGGTCAGTATTAGTACAACCCTTTACAAGAGCATAGGCTCTGATACCAACTGTAGAGGTCCGAAATTCGTATTTGAAAATTTGAGGAAAAATTTTAAATTTTCTCTTTAAATAAATAAAATGCCTCATTCATAAAATATACTGATAAAAATATTCAATGTTTAAAGTAGCAGCGGAAGTAAATAATGTTTTCAAAATAAAAACTTAAAATAATTCAACGAAATAAAACTGAGTTTGGTCATCGGGTTCATACTACTGCCGACCCAAGATGGCTCACTAGTCCCCGCCCTCGGTCCCGACCTCATCCGTACCTACAACAATCAAGTCTAGTGAGTCCAAAGACTCAGCATGCATATATCATAGATAACAAATAAATATATCATAAAATTTCATGCCATGGAAAGATATCATATCGTGAAGTGTAAAGTGAAAATTGTGTCATGAATAATTATAAGTACGTGCATAACTGAACTTAAAATCGTAAGTGAAATGTTTGCTCGATAGAGCCCTGTCATGAAATAGCATATAATAATTTCCTGTTGAAAATATGTTCTACGCAAGTGGCCCATAACATGAACTGAATCGTCTAATCAGACTAAACCACAATATACTGGACGGTAGAGATCATCACAGCCCTTGGACTGGATATCTGTACCTATACATGAACATGAATTGAACCGGTCAGTGGTCACCGGGTGAAGTAATAATCCCATAATAAGCTGCAATCCCATGAGTGTGAAGTGGCCACAACCAATATCGCATATATCTCCAAAAATAAACCTTTATATTTTTATGCACGTAATATTAATGTCCTGTATTATTTTACCGAATGGGTTGGATCGTTCCCAGGCTCGCTGCGACTTAATTCTTACATGAAAAATATGCAAATGATTTTTCTTTGAAAATAACTTAGTCATTGAACCAAAAAACGGGGCCAACTAGACCAACAACTAAATTTCAAACATGACTCCGTACCAACCCGAACCTACACCGAACCATCATTTAGTCATAGTCAAAATACGCCTAACATGATGAAATAATGCTCCTAAGAATTGTGAGACTCGAAATTTGGTGAATGGAGGCCAAAAACATGAAACGCTCTTTCGAGAGTCACTTTGGCACATTGCACCGTAAATTCTCATACGACCTCTAAACTTAACCAAATCACGAACGGCCAAAAACATGAACTTCCTAACTCAATGAGGTACTGTCCAGTCCAAGGCCAGAGGCTAAATGCCAACCAATAACTCGAAACAAGCCTCTGAACCGAAGTTAAAGTTGCTGTCAAAAATACAGCAGCAGCTGTTGTGCTTTCTTGCTTCGTTTATGAGGCTATTGGCCATTGAGGCTTGAACTACCGTCGCTAAATTTAGCAACGGACTACATATAACAACCGTCGCTAAATTTAGCGATGGTCAGCATATAAAAACCGTCGTCGTCGTAACATTTAGCGACGGTCTTTAATCATGCATTCCGTCTCTAATTTGTTTCGAAAAATAAAAAAAATTCTTTTAATAATTTAATAAATCTAAAAGAAACTAACAATCGAAACTATAATCGTGTAAAAGAGAAAAATTTTAAGTGTTTTAAATGTAAGAGAAAAAATTTTTAAGTGTTGTCAAGGGATAAAATTGTGTATGAGAAAAATTTTAAGTGTTGTGTGAAGTGATAAAAATGTGTATGAGAGAAAAATTTTAAGTGTTGTGTGAAGTGATAAAAATGTGTATGAGAGAAAAATTTTAAGTGTTGTGTGAAGTGATAAAAATGTGTATGAGAAAAAAAAATTTAAGTGTTGTGTGAAGTGATAAAATTGTGTATGAGAGAAAAAGTTTAAGTGTTGTGAAGTAGTGAGAAAAATTTTAAGTGTTGAAAAATTTTAAATGTTGTGAAGTAGTGAGAAAAAGTTTAAGTGTTGTGAAAGAAAATGGAGTGGAACGCGGGTATTTATAGTGAGTTGGCGACGGTTTGTAGTTAAACCGTCGCCAAAATTTTATTTAGCGACGGTTTGGATTGTATCGTTGCAAAATTTAGCGACAGGTTTTGAAATACTGTCGCATGTTTTAATTTTGTGACGGTTGCAATTCGCACCGTCGCGAAATATGGCGACGGTGTTTAAAACACCGTTGCTAAATTTAGCGACGGATATCATTAAACCTTTGCTAATTTTAAACATGCGACGGTTTGATTTAAAACTGTCGCTATAATTAGCGACTATTTATTCAAACTCGTCGCTGATCTTAATTGAGCGACGGTTAATGTCAAACCGTCGGTTGTTTGAAATTCCGTCGCTAAATTTGACAACGTCTTCCCCTACCGTTGCTATTTGTCCAAAAACCACGCTATTCGACAACGAATTCTTAAAACCGTTGTCTATTTTCCAAAAAAACACGCTAATAGACAACGGTTCATAGAACCGTTGTCATTAACCCTAAAATCGTTGTCTTTGACCCACCAAAGACAACAGTTGTTTAAAACCGTTGTCTTTGGCCCCTCAAAGACAACGGTTTTAAAAAACCGTTGTCTTTGATCCCCAAAAGACAACGGTTTTGGCTAAAATCGTTGTTAAAAACTGTACGACAACGGTTTTGCACAAAAACCGTTGTCGTATGTGTGTTGTTGTATGGCGTTTTTCTTGTAGTGATGGGGTGTCTTGTTCGTTCTTGCTGTCATGTGTCATTCCAGTGGCCATATGATCGACCATGCCATGATCTAGACACCATGAGTGTGAGCCATGGCTAAGGGTTAGAAGCCAACAAAGATCCACCCAAACCTCATATATTCGAAACCCACTCATGCAGAAAATAAAAGGATCGTAGGGACACTTGTCTTGTTTTGTTTTGAAAATCGATGGGAACCTGAACCAAGCCATGAAAGGGCATCTTGGTCACGTCCTAGACATACCAAGGAGGGATTCTAACCATGGCTACAGCCCTTAGGCAGCCAACGGTTAAAAACTGTTGTCTTTAAAGTCTACGACAACTGTTAAAAATCGTTTTCTTTGAGCATACCCTTTAACCACAGGGCCTTTAACAACAGTTTTATTCGACCTATGACAACGGTTTTTGCCTTTTTTCTTGTAGTGGTTGCTGTCCATTTTGTCTTGATTTTGGCGAAGGGACTCAAACCGATGGACCAGCACCTCCCTAACACATCCTAGTTCATGCCTAAAAGCAGCCTTGAGCGCCTGGAACGAGCCACCCCTGAAATCAAAAGAAAATATACCAACATGAAGCATGAAGGGAAACGAAATCTGTGCAGAATTTTCTTGTTCTTGTTGCTGAAAATTTCTGTTTTTGCCTTCTTAATCATGCACATGAAATGTTTCAAAATAAATATAGGACTTGATTGAAGAGTGAGGAATAACATATACATGCCTTGGAAATTGTTTTGAAGAAAACAAGAATGATACGACGAAACGGCGCGGCGGAGACGGAGTGTTCTTCTTTTGTTTTCTCTCTTGTTTTCTTTCTTAATTCTCCTAGGAGACTCACGATTTTTCTCTACTGAAAATGCTCTCAAGTTTTTGAAAATGGAGAGAAAAGTCTAGAAGGTGAATGAGGAAGTTGCACAATAAATGGGAGATAGAAAGGCAAGATAGAAACTTTTCTATCCTTGAGTTGAGAGATAAGGGAAATGATTGATTTGAATTGATTTAAAAATGAGGTTGGCCGATTTTCTATCTTTCGAATAGGTGTAGGAAAATTGCATCATTATTAATTACTGAATATTAAGTGTGATGGAATTATCTCCCAAGAAAAGATAAGGAAATGAATTAAAGATGGAGAGTTGCCAAAAAAATTTTAAATCTAAAAAGGTAGTGACCGAAATTCTTGAAATAAAATGGGGGAAAATATTGCTAAATATTGTATTTTAAATCTTTAGAGTTTTATCTACCCATTAAATATTTTGGTGAATTAATCAATTAATTATTGAACCTAAAAATACTTATTTACTACTTATCTCAAATTACTTAAATAACTCCTTTAAACCTTCTTTTACATTAAAATAATTTATTATTTATCTTAAATAAATTCTAGGAATGTTTTCTCAATATTAAATTTTATCTCATTACTCCAACTCCAGTCCGGCCTCACTTATTTAACTGAAAAGATAACAACTAAACTACTGCATAAAATAATAAAATTTAAAGAAAATAATTTAAATCCTAATGCATAAAATCATTTTAATTTAAATAATAGTAATTATGCATGACTTATACGTAGTCTGGTTTAACGGGTTCTACAACAAACTTCAATGAGCTTCAATAGCTCGTGTTCTAAGAATATTAACACCAATGAATTAAATCGAGTTTGGTTTTAAACCAAGCGGAAGAAACTCGAAGTAATCCTTCGTAAAGAAAGCTGAAATGTTAGAAAATATTTTAACTTGTGTAAACTGACGAACTGAAAGAACACATTAGTTTTTGCATTCTTGTATTTCAGTTATGGTAACAACTGAACACACGAACACTCTAACTGATCAAAACAATTTTAAAATGATAGTTAATCAGTTAAATACACAAGATATGTTTATGGATGTTCGGAGACTTCAACTGCTCCTACGTCACCCTTTCTATCTCCACGGATAGGATCCACTAGAAGACTTTGATTTATACAATTACATGTATAAGCCCACTCAGATAGGACTTATCCACTGCCTAAACTGAACTCCTAGCTACGATTGAAAACAGCGACTTTCAGTCAACACTTGTTTAATGTCTATGTGAGAAAGACTACATACACAAGTTTAACGCCTTTGTGCAAGACTGTTTTGGGTGGTTTTGAGAGCAAGTATGTGTGTGATAACTTCTACAGAGCTAGTGGAGCTTTTCTCCTCAACCAGGACTGAACGAGAATATTCTCACACACTGAGGGAAAGTCGCTTCTAAACTAAGCTGATACAACGACGAAGAATTACCTCTGGGCTTAAGTGCTTCTGAAAGCTGATATTCAACTGGACGTGCCCTTTTCTCTCTAGTATTGTATATGTGCTTTCTCTTCTTCTTGTTTGAGTCTTCACCGATCTTCTTTATATAGGCGGAAGAAACTGATCGTACAGTGAAACTCATTTATTGTATTCGTTGCATTTGAATCGGCTTCTTGGACTATGTGTCTCGTCTTTTTGACTGTCCCTCTGAAGCGTTTTGTCTTTAATGCTCTGATGCAACGTCCATTATTGTCCTTTGACTGGATAATGGATTTGTACCTTCTCGTACAGCTGGAATCCACTCGAAAGAATTTATCATCATCCATAACTGAAAGATTCTAACTGATACTTCGAACTGGTTAGTTTGAACTGATCTTTCTGTAGGGCTGGTGAAATCAGTTGACTCGTCAGTGGAAGTGATTTCACACTCGTTCAGTTGGACTTATCAGCTGGGTTTCTTCATCAGTTGAACACTCCTTCGGCTGGCCAGGTTTCGGAGGTTTTCCTGCTAAATCACCTATCAATTGGTCAATCAGCTGTACTGCTCAAATGATGTAGACAGTTAAACTGATTCATTTTGTGCGATTAGTTGGGTCTTCAGTTTTGCGATGTAACATCTCGTGAGTGATCCTAGATGCTGCACAACTAAGGTAGATTATTAGTAACACAATGAACAAATTTTGTTATCATCAAAATTGTAATGACCCGAATTCTTATTTTGAATGAAGTATTAATTAAGAGATAATTAATGAGTTGTTAATTAAGTATTATTAAGGAATTGCGGGATTAAGCTGTTGGTATCCACCGAATTTTAAATGGATAACCCGACCTACATCGGATTACATTATCTCGAGAAATCCAACTAGAACAATGAGATTCTAACACGTGGTAGATAAGATTGGTTCGGATTTTCGGAAATAGTGCGGATGCAGCCTATAAATGGAAGCCGATTCTTTTGTTTCCTTCACCGCATTCTTCAGAGAGAGTTCTAGTTATACCATAGTTTCTAGTAAGTTTCTAGGGCACTTTGGTGTCGGGAAGTTTCGGAGCTAGTGTCGACTCAAGGAGGGTCGGTGAACTGAGATCGAGACATCATCAGCGGGCTGACGATGGACGCAGGTATAATCCTAAATCCTTAGATAGTGATTTAAGGATCATTAGGGATATCTTTGTAGCATGTTTGATCTGGTTTGTTAGTGATTTCATTATGTTGGTATTGCCTAGGTTCAGAGCTTTCTGTCAGATTGTTTTAGTGAGGTACGTGATGTACTGACTGAGATATCCAAGCGTAGTATACACACTTATATGCTGCATATTTATCTGTTGCATGATACATGTTTTACTGCTTTGGCATATTATGCATGACATATCATGTTGAGCGTGATATCTTTTGAGATATACCTCGTTTGTTGGGGTCGCTCAGCCCTATTCTGTATTGTGGACGATGGGGCATCGAGAGCTACAGTGTCCGACGGGACCCGCGGGCTCTGATGACCTGGACATTGCAGGTCCACGTCTTGATGATGAGTGTGGGAGCCAAAACATGCCTAGGGCAGATCAGAGACTACACACTCAGGCGCCTCTAGACTGACCATGAGATTCTTGACTTGATCCTTGATATCCGAGAATGTTGCATTTTGCATGCATCATCTCAGTTTGTATACTCGTACATTCTCGTATTGGGCGATTGTCTCTCACGTCCTTGTTTTCATCTTAGGCACCCCATTCCACGGGGCAGGTCTTAGGTTGGACGGTTCGGACGACCAGGGCAGTGGCTAGAGCAGTTGGGTTTTCGGTGGTGATCCAGTGGAGGTTTTCTGTGGTTTCGTTATGGTTGTAATAATGTTTAAGACTGATGTTATTGCTCTGTTTTCATTTCGGTTGTAAGATGATTAAGTATTTGGTTTCCGCTGTTTAACTATTGGTATTAAGTTTAATGTTGCATTTTTATTATTCTGTTTAGTAGTGGCTCGGGTAAGGGCGCTACATTTGGTGGTATCAGAGCATGCAAAGATTTTTGGGACATTAGTAATTTTGTTTGAGGATTTAAAAGTTGATTTTAGTTTCCTTTCAGATGTCAGGAGATGGAAGCAGTCACGGTAGTGTGGGACATGGCCGTTATGGCGATGATGAGGCTGGCCGAGAACATCGTCGTAGAGATCGTGACGGAAGGCGTCACCGAGATCATGATGAAAGGAGAAGTAGGAACCGTGTCAACATTATGGATTTCATGAAGATTGGACCTCCACCGTTGACCGGAGATGAGAATGCTGATGTTCCTGAAGCTTGGGTTGACATCATGGAGCAGTGTTTTCGAGTGCTGCACTATGACGAGGATGAGAAGATGGAGGTAGCCGATTTCATGATCCAAGGAAAAGTTCGGAAATGGTGGAAACCTATTTCTGCCATTCTAGTCCAGCAGCATGGGCGGATTCGTTGGGAACATTTCTGTCAGGCCTTCATCAATCATCACTTTCCGCCAGCTCTTCGCCAGGCGAAGGAGATGGAACTATTGACTATTAAGCAAGGAGATTCGAACATTGAGGATTATCTGAAGCGTTTTACGGATCTGTTGCCGTATGCTCCTCACATCAGTGAGAATTCTGCAGCAAAATATTCTCACTTTTTGAATGGTTTGAACCTGGAGATTTTTGATCGGGTTTCTGTCTGTGATGATCCTACTTCGTACGAAGGATTAGTGAATCGTTGTCGTCAAGCCGAGATCAGTATTGCTAGGAGGAATGCTATGCAAGCTAGCAAAAGTTCTAGTTTTTTGAGACCAAGGGGTCAGTCTTTCAAGAAGTCTGCATCTTCTTCTTCTTCCGGTTCTGGAGGAGTACACAGCTTTGGCAGGAAAAAGATGCAATGTGGCCACTGCGGAGGTAATCACATGACGGAGAATTGTCGAAGAGCAACAGGTGCATGTTTTAATTGTGGTGGTTTTGGTCACATGAAGAGGGATTGCCCTAATTTGGAGAATCAGAGTGGAGGCAGAGGTTCTATGACAGGGTCTTATAGTGGAAAACAGTCTGAGGCCACTGTTCAAAAGAAAGGTTTTCCTGCTCAAGGTTCTCGTCGTGGAGGAATGTCACAAGGATCTCAGCAACGCCCACGAGTTCAGGGGCAAGTGTTTGCATTAAACCAAGAGCAAGCTGAAGAGCATAACGAGAGAGTCATTGCAGGTAAATTTCTTTTATGTGGTATTCCTGCATATGTATTGATTGACACCGGGGCATCGCATTCATTCATAGCATCAACGTTTGTTAAGAAGCATAAACTACCCTACGTGTCATTAGATGTTTTGTTGTCGGTGTCTACACCGATGGGACAAGAGGTTTTAGCTAAGCGGCTTGTAGTAGACTGTTTGCTAGAGTTTGAGGGAAATTACTTGTCTGCCAATTTGATGATATTGGCTATGGAAGATTTCGATTGTATTATGGGAATCGACCTATTGACTAAGTATAGAGCGACGGTAGATTGTTATCAACGTCTCGTTCAGTTTTGTCCAGAAGGAGACGAGAATTGGTTCTTCTTTGGTGAGGGAGCTCGACCTCCAATGACAGTAGTGTCTGCTGTAAAGGCACAACGAGCTTTAGCAAAAGGAGGAAAAGGATACCTCATTTATGCTGTTGACGTATCAAATGATGTAGTCGGCGTGAAGAACATTCCAGTTGTCAATGAATTTCCTGATGTTTTCCCCGATGAAATTCCTGGATTTCCTCCAGAGAGGGAAGTGGAAGTGGAGATAGAGTTGGTACCAGGAACCGCACTTATCTCCAGAGCGCCTTATAGATTGGCACCCACAGAGATGAAAGAGTTGAAACAACAGTTACAAGATCTTCTGGACAAAGGGTACATTAGACCCAGTGTGTCTTCTTGGGGAGCACCAGTGTTGTTCGTTAAAAAGAAGGATGGGTCTATGCGGCTTTGCATAGATTATCGACAGTTGAACCGAGTAACAGTCAAAAATAAATATCCGTTACCACGGATTGATGATTTGTTTGATCAACTGCAAGGGACTTTAGTGTACTCGAAGATCGATTTACGGTCTGGATATCATCCACTTCGAGTTCATCAACGTGATATCCCTAAGACTGCATTTCTAACAAGGTATGGGCATTACGAGTTTCTAGTGATGCCGTTTGGTTTGACGAATGCTCCAGCAGTATTTATGGATTTGATGAACCGAGTATTCCAGGAGTATCTTGACAAGTTTGTCATTGTCTTTATTGATGACATACTGGTATACTCTCGTAGCCTTGAAGAGCATGCACAACATTTAAGGATTGTGTTGGTAACCTTAAGGAATCACCAACTGTCTGCTAAGGTGAACAAGTGCGAGTTTTGGCTCGACAGAGTTGTCTTCTTGGGACATGTTATATCCAAAGATGGGATATCAGTGGATCCTAGCAAGATCGAAGCAGTGTTGAGTTGTGCACGACCGGAATCAGCTCAAGAGATAAGAGTTTTTCTAGGTTTGGCAGGTTATTACCGGAGATTCATCTCAGGATTTTCTCAGATTGCCAAACCATTGACTCAACTGACGTGTAAGAATGTGCAGTTCGAATGGACTCATGATTGTGAAAATAGTTTCAATGAACTGCGTCAACGTTTGACAACTGCAGCAGTTTTAGCTCTGCCATCTGGATCAGGAGGGTACATTGTGTACATTGACGCATCACTTCAAGGACTTGGGTGCGTTTTAACCCAGAATGGTCATGTGATTGCATATGCATCCAGACAGTTGAAGAAGCTTGAAGAGAATTATCCAGTTCATGATCTGGGATTGGCAGCGGTTGTGTTTGCTTTAAAGATTTGGCGACATTATCTCTATGGAGAGAGATTTGAGATCTTTACAGATCACAAGAGTTTGAAGTATATCTTCACTCAAGCAGAGTTGAATATGCGCCAAAGAAGATGGATAGATTTGTTAAAAGATTATGATTGCGAAATCAAGTATCATCCAGGATCAACGAATCTTACAGCTGATGCTCTTAGTCGCAAGGTGAGATTATCTGCACTTAAGACAAGTTTCATATCAAGTGTAATCCAAGATTGTTGTTCTCTGGGATTTCACTTCCGTCATAAGAAAGGAATGGAACACATTCGAGTAACGAGCATTTTATCTGAACCAATGTTGTATGCCAAAATCAGAGAAGCTCAGTTTTCTGATCCGAAGGTGGAAAAGTTAGCAAGGTTAGCAAACGGAGACAACACATCTAACTTTGCATTCCAAACAGATGGAACCTTGTGTTTTTCAGAAAGAATCGTAGTTCTAGAAGATTATAAATTGAGGGACGAGATTTTATCTCAAGCTCATAGGAGTAAGTTGAGTATCCACCCTGGAAGCATGAAAATGTATAAGGATTTGAAGACCATGTTTTGGTGGAAAGGTGTGAAGAGAAGTGTTTACCAGTTTGTAGCCAAGTGTTTGGTTTGTCACCAAGTGAAAGCTGAGCATCGACGATGTGGGGACCCTGACGCTAATCAAGTTCTTAATCATCATTGGGACTAATTAATCAATTATAAACAGGGTCTAAAAATTTTTCTTTTAATATACAAAGCGGAAACGTAATGTAATTCAATTCAAATTACATATTAAACATAAACATACACATCCTGTATGATCTACAAGTATTCACCTAGGTTCAACTACTACAATCAGGTAATATAACCTATCTATGTCCAAGTCCGGAATCACCACGCTAATCTCGATCTTTCTTCACCTCTGTGACCCTGAACCTGCCCCACCTGTTGTTATGCACACATACAAACAAGACAACAGCCGGATAACTCCGGTGAGATATGAATATCCCAGTATAAACAATGTATACATGCAATCATATAAAAACATATATAAAAGCATATAATTAACATTCATGACATGTATCAAATCAGAAACATAAATCAATAACAAGTAATAAATCACACTCAGACTCAAACAACGCGTCGTCTCAGACTCGACTCAACTCTAACCTAGGGATCCCGATGTCTGGGCGAAACAGCCACAGAATTGACGACTCAGTCAAGATTTAAGCGAATCAGCCAATAGCTAGGCGAAACAGCCGATAGCTAGACGAATCAGTCAATAGATAGACGAATCAGTCAATAGATAGACGAATCAGTCAAAATCAGCCAATAGCTAGGCGAAACAGCCGATAGCTAGACGAATCAGTCAATAACCAGACGAATCAGCCGGTGACTAGGCGAATCAGCCCATGACTCAACGACTCAGTAATCAATACATGCAATGACTATAAATCAATAGACAACAACGTCAATCTTATCAATTACAATTCTCAATGTAATAACTAAGTATGTGATTTAGGGAGACTCGAGTCAAACCTTACTCGAGTTGTGCAATCCCAACACAACATTAATTTATACCTTTCGTTGCAGTCTCGGTTTCCTGCTCAGTCGAAGTCTTGAATTCACAGCCTGTCTGATACTGACAATACCAACAATCTCATGTCAATATACCATTCAAATTGATAACAATCTGATCAATCTGAATTTAATTCAAAATCAACGGCATAACGGTACAATCTCCATATTCCCGTCAATACCATATCACCAGATAACAGTTACAATCCATAACTCATATCCAATACAATCTATAATCCAAATCTGTTCGGTATCAAC
The DNA here is from genome assembly GCF_022965805.1 of Primulina eburnea. Taxonomy (NCBI): domain Eukaryota; kingdom Viridiplantae; phylum Streptophyta; class Magnoliopsida; order Lamiales; family Gesneriaceae; genus Primulina; species Primulina eburnea. The sequence continues at coordinate 22,143,105 of NC_133118.1, forward strand.
TGATTATAATCAGAAAATCATAACAATTCCATAATCAGTCTATTTCTTAATCTGACTTCGATTCTGCGATGTCTAACATATCAAGAACATCATATATGAGTTCCATTCAATTCTGACAACAGCAAAATATCAAAGCATGTCAAAACGTAGCAAAACTTACGTCCAGTTGTAGCCTACGTTGCTAGGAACTCGGTACCGAAGTCAGAATCAAAATCGGACGGACGGATTTCTCGTACGTTGAATTCTAAAATCAAAAGTTAAAGATTTGGTCTGAATTCTCGTTTTCTCCCTATTTCCCTTCTGAAGAATTACGTTTGTATGTATATATATTTACAATCGTGCATGAAAAGCAAGTGGCGCATCCCGCGTGCACCACGTCTCGCGCATATGCGCGACATCACCGGCGCATATGCGCGAGACCTACTGGTCTCGGCAACCAACATTCGCGCATATGCGCGCTATTCTTCCGCGCATGTGCGCCACACCTTCTGCCAGGCTCGCGCATATGCGCGCCACTCCGTCGCGCATGTGCGCCAATTCTTCTGGATTTCTACTTTGGCTACTGGATTGCTCGCGCATATGCGCCATATGCGCGAACTCAAGTCGCGCATATGCGCATAATGTCCCTCGCGCATATGCGCGCACCACCTCGGCGCATATGCACGAGAGGTTCTGGACCTTCGGCGCATGACTCGCGCATCTCATCGCGCATGTGCGCGAATGCACACTCTCGCACATATATTTCGCGTCTTTTCCCATCTCTTCCAATCTAATCCGTTCCGTCAATCATTTTCTAGATTAATCAATAAATCATTTTAGATTAATCTCGGATTACGGTAATTATACCCAAATCATTTCAGATTACGGTAATCAAATTCTCGGGTCTTACATTTCTCCCCCTCTAAGATCTGAGTTCGCCCTCGAACTCGCAAGTAATCAATTCAGATATATCAGAAGAAATGTATACAGAGTTTAAATCATAAACTCATCTCAATTAATTCATTCTGAAATCTCAGTCAAAGATATATTCAACCTTCGGCTTCAAATACCAACAGTCATCATCCGATGTTGGCTTATTTGATCTATCCATTTAGAGATGTCTGCACTCTCTTCTGACTCAGCTTCACTCTCAAATCTGGGAGGTGGTTGCGGTGGTCTCCACTCTTGAGAAACAAATGCAGCTCCTCTCTGCCTTATCAGGCCTGCTTCAGCGCCTTTTGCTCTATTCATGGCATCAGCAAAATTATTCGGTCGCCCTGTGTTCACCAATGTAAAAATATCGGTGTTCAGACCATTGATGAACTGATCGGCAACGGCTTCGTCATTTTCAGACACATGTGGAGCAAACTTCAACAATGTAGAGAACTTGGTCACATATTCTTCAATGTTCAGCTGACCCTGTCTCAAATTGGCAAACTCCGCCCCCTTGTCTTTTCTGTACGATATTGGGAAAAATCTCTGATAAAACTCAGTTTTAAATACATCCCAAGTAATAATCGTACCTCGTTGCTCCAAGGCCCTCTTCATCGTACTCCAGCAGCTCTTTGCAACATCATGCAACTGGTTCCCAATCAACTTAATTCGGCGCTCATCGCTATATTCCAGCAATTCAAACAGCTTTTCGATATCATTCAGCCAACTCTCACACTCAACTGATGTCTCAGTACCTTTCAGAGTGGTGGTTTGAATGACTGAAACCTCTTCAGCAAGGTTTCCATCGGAGTCGGTGTTACATCCATGGGAGGATTCGATGTACTACCCTGTTCTGGAATTCGTCTAGGAGGCATATCTGAAACTCAAAAGGATTAGTGACCCAATCCAACACATCTGTTTCAATTCAATCTCCCTCCCGATCATCTTACTGCTGATCGAGAATCGGTTCAGATTTGTTCCCAATAATACATATTACAAAATCAAATCAGATAAACATGTAACAGGTATTATATAAAGCAGTAAGCATGCTAGCATTCACAAGCAAGGAAAGAAAACACATTCTACCACGCTCACTAGTTCCTATCTCAGTCTCAAGAACTTACAGTTCTAGAACCTACTGTTCTGGAACCTAATGCTCTGATACCACCTGTTGTGGGGACCCCGACGCTAATCAAGTTCTTAATCATCATTGAGACTAATTAATCAATTATAAACAGGGTCTAAAAATTTTTCTTTTAATATACAAAGCGGAAACATAATGTAATTCAATTCAAATTACATATTAAACATAAACATACACATCCTGTATGATCTACAAGTATTCACCTAGGTTCAACTACTACAATCAAGTAATAAAACCTATCTATGTCCAAGTCCGGAATCACCACGCTAATCTCGATCTTTCTTCACCTCTGTGACCCTGAACCTGCCCCACCTGTTGTTATGCACACATACAAACAAGACAACAGCCGGATAACTCCGGTGAGATATGAATATCCCAGTATAAACAATGTATACATGCAATCATATAAAAACATATATAAAAGCATATAATTAACATTCATGACATGTATCAAATCAGAAACATAAATCAATAACAAGTAATAAATCACACTCAAACTCAAACAACGCGTCGTCTCAGACTCGACTCAACTCTAACCTAGGGATCCCGATGTCTGGGCGAAACAGCCACAGAATTGACGACTCAGTCAAGATTTAAACGAATCAGCCAATAGCTAGGTGAAACAGCCGATAGCTAGACGAATCAGTCAATAGATAAACGAATCAGTCAATAGATAGACGAATCAGTCAAAATCAGCCAATAGCTAGGCGAAACAGCCGATAGCTAGAAGAATCAGTCAATAACCAGACGAATCAGTCGGTGACTAGGCGAATCAGCCCATGACTCAACGACTCAGTAATCAATACATGCAATGACTATAAATCAATAGACAACAACGTCAATCTTATCAATTACAATTCTCAATGTAATAACTAAGTATGTGATTTAGGGAGACTCGAGTCAAACCTTACTCGAGTTGTGCAATCCCAACACAACATTAATTTATACCTTTCGTTGCAGTCTCGGTTTCTTGCTCAGTCGAAGTCTTGAATTCACAGCCTGTCTGATACTGACAATACCAACAATCTCATGTCAATATACCATTCAAATTGATAACAATCTGATCAATCTGAATTTAATTCAAAATCAACGGCATAACGGTACAATCTCCATATTCCCGTCAATACCATATCACCAGATAACAGTTACAATCCATAACTCATATCCAATACAATCTATAATCCAAATCTGTTCGGTATCAACTGATTATAATCAGAAAATCATAACAATTCCATAATCAGTCTATTTCTTAATCTGACTTCGATTCTGCGATGTCTAACATATCAAGAACATCATATATGAGTTCCATTCAATTCTGACAACAGCAAAATATCAAAGCATGTCAAAACGTAGCAAAACTTACGTCCAGTTGTAGCCTACGTTGCTAGGAACTCGGTACCGAAGTCAGAATCAAAATCGGACGGACGGATTTCTCGTACGTTGAATTCTAAAATTAAAAAGTTAAAGATTTGCTCTGAATTCTCGTTTTCTCCCTATTTCCCTTCTGAAGAATTACGTTTGTATGTATATATATTTACAATCGTGCATGAAAAGCAAGTGGCGCATCCCGCGTGCACCACGTCTCGCGCATATGCGCGACATCACCGGCGCATATGCGCGAGACCTACTGGTCTCGGCAACCAACATTCGCGCATATGCGCGCTATTCTTCCGCGCATGTGCGCCACACCTTCTGCCAGGCTCGCGCATATGCGCGCCACTCCGTCGCGTATGTGCGCCAATTCTTCTGGATTTCTACTTTGGCTACTGGACTGCTCGCGCATATGCGCGAACTCAAGTCGCGCATATGCGCGAGACCTACTGGATGCGCATAATGTCCCTCGCGCATATGCGCGCACCACCTCGGCGCAAATGCGCGAGAGGTTCTGGACCTTCGGCGCATGACTCGCGCATCTCATCGCGCATGTGCGCGAATGCACACTCTCGCACATATATTTCGCGTCTTTTCCCATCTCTTCCAATCTAATCCGTTCCGTCAATCATTTTCTAGATTAATCAATAAATCATTTCAGATTAATCTCGGATTACGGTAATTATACCCAAATCATTTCAGATTACGGTAATCAAATTCTCGGGTCTTACAGACGACCAGGAGGATTACTTCAGAATCTTCCTATCCCTGAGTGGAAGTGGGAGCATGTAACGATGGATTTTGTCACCCACTTGCCGCTGTCTTCTAAGAATTGTGATGCAATTTGGGTTGTTGTGGACCGACTGACTAAGTCAGCACATTTCATTTCGTATAGTCGGTAATATAGTTTCGATCGCATGGCAAGACTATACATCCAAGAGATTCTTAAATATCATGGTGTGCCAACAAGTATAGTCAGTGATAGAGATCCACGCTTTACCTCAAGGTTCTGGGGAAGTTTTCAAAAAGCGTTGGGAACGACATTGAGTCTGAGTACTCCCTATCATCCAGAGACTGATGGTCAGTCTGAGAGGACTATTCATACGCTTGAGGACATGTTGCGTGCTTGTGCTTTGGATTTTGGACCAGCATGGCATGATCATCTGCCGCTTGTGGAGTTTGCATATAACAATAGCTACCACAATAGCATTGGTATGGCTCCGTTCGAAGCTTTGTATGGTAGACGTTGTCGTACTCCTTTGTTTTGGGACGAAGTAGGAGAACGACAAGGGCAAGGACCTGAATTAGTCCAACAAGCGATTGACGTAGTGGAATTGATCAAGAAGAGAATTAAAACTGCACAAGATCGTCAATCGAGTTACGCGAATACCAAGCGTAGACCTCTACAGTTTCAGTCAGGGGAAAAAGTTTTCCTTAACTTTTCACCGTTCCGTAGGGTGATGAGATTTGGACTCAAGGGAAAATTAGCCCCAAGATTCATCGGACCTTTTGAGATCTTGGAATGTGTTGGAAATTTGGCGTATCGATTAGCTTTACCGCCGTATCTATCCAGCATTCATAATGTCTTTCATGTATCGTTGCTACGACGGTATGTAGCAGATGAGTCGCACGTTCTTAGTCCGACAGATGTCCAACTTGAAGAAGACTTTACTTATGTCGAGAAGCCGCTTTTAATCCTGGGTAGGAAAGAGAAAAAGCTCAGAAACAAGACCATTCCACTTGTTCTAGTGCAATGGCAACGCCGAGGTACTGCAGAAGCGACTTGGGAGTTAGAGAGTCGTATGCGCTCAGAGTATCCTCATTTGTTTTGAGTTGTATTTAATTAAGTTGTATTGTACTTCAGTTTTGATTTCGAGGACGAAATCTTTGTAAGGAGGGGAGGATGTAATGACCCGAATTCTTATTTTGAATGAAGTATTAATTAAGAGATAATTAATGAGTTGTTAATTAAGTATTATTAAGAAATTGATAATTCGGGTTTAAGCTGTTGGTATCCACCGAATTTTAAATGGATAACCCGACCTACTTCGGATTACATTATCTCGAGAAATCCAACTAGACCAATGAGATTCTGACACGTGGCAGATAAGATTGGTTCGGATTTTCGGAAATAGTGTGGATGCAGCCTATAAATGGAAGCCGATTCTTTTGTTTCCTTCACCTCATTCTTCAGAGAGAGTTCTAGTTATACCATAGTTTCTAGTCAGTTTCTAGGGCACTTTGGTGTCGGGAAGTTTCGGAGCTAGTGTCGACTCGAGGAGGGTCGGTGAACTGAGATCGAGACATCATCAGCGGGCTGACGACGGACGCAGGTATAATCCTAAATCCTTAGATAGTGATTTAAGGATCATTAGGGAGATCTTTGTAGCATGTTTGATCTGGTTTGTTAGTGATTTCATTATGTTGGTATTGTCTAGGTTCAGAGCTTTCTGTCAGATTGTTTTAGTGAGGTACGTGATGTACTGACTGAGATATCCAAGCGTATTATACACACTTATATGCTGCATATTTATCTGTTGCATGATACATGTTTTACTGTTTTGGCATATTATGCATGACATATCATGTTGAGCCTGATATCTTTTGAGATATACCTCGTTTGTTGGGGCCGCTCAGCCATATTCTGTATTGTGGACGATGGGGCATCGAGAGCTACAGTGTCCGACGGGACCCGCGGGCTCGGATGACCTGGACATTGCAGGTCCACGTCTTGATGATTAGTGTGGGAGCCAAAACATGCCTAGGGCAGATCAGATACTACACAATCAGGCGCCTCTAGACTGAGCATGAGATTCTTGACTTGATCCTTGATATCCGAGCATATTGCATTTTGCATGCATCATATCAGTTTGTATACTCGTACATTCTCGTATTGGGCGATTGTCGCTCACGTCCTTGTTTTCATCTTGGGCACCCCATTCCACGGGGCAAGTCTTAGGTTGGACGGTTCGGACGACCAGGGCAGTGGCTAGAGCAGTTGGGTTTTCGGTGGTGATCCAGTAGAGGTTTTCTGTGGTTTCGTTATGGTTGTAATAATGTTTAAGACTGATGTTATTGCTCTGTTTTCGTTTGGGTTGTAAGATGATTAAGTATTTGGTTTCCTCTGTTTAACTGTTGGTATTAAGTTTAATGTTGCATGTTTATTATTCTGTTTAGTAGTGGGTCGGGTAAGGGCACTAAAAAAATCAAGATTGCGAACTTGAAAAATTTCAACAATTTGATACAGGAAGGTTGTGTGGCTAAATTTCCCGCCGAGAATGGAGTATAAAAATTGGTGTCGGTTGGGAATAAATCTAGAAAGCGTACTAGGTCAAATAATAGTAATTGGAGGATGAGTTCAGGAATCGTACACACAGATATCGATGTTTAAATACTAGGATATGAATTATTTTTAATAATTTAGGCTAATCAAATTCAAATAAGATGAAGTAAACTAATTGAAATTAAATAAAACAATTTAAATAAATTAACTAAAGCCAAAAATAATCCAAGCTATTAATTTAGACGAAAAATTTAATTATTTAAAAACGACTAAGGCTCACAATGTTAGCGAGACAAACTCGTAATTCACGTGTTAAATTTAAATTTAATAAATTAATTATTTCATTCATGATGAAATTCCTAAAATTATGTATTAAACGGTTTCTCAAATTAATAAATCTAACACTCCAATCATTCTTAATTGAATTTAATTAGATTCAACTCCATTAAGTCGCTGTGAAATTACAAATTTTCAACCTTAAGTCGCACACTGTAACTGAATGTTATTTCTAATCAGTTTAACAATGTGTTGATTGATGTATGAAGCAAATATTAATCAATCGCCTTCCGGTTTCAGATTAACCAACAAATATGCAATTTAATTGACCAGATTAAAAGAACACATGATAAACATAATCAATCAATGAATAAAAAATAAATAATATAATTGAATCAAACTCAAAACATCAGAAATAATTTTTTTGGCCCTATTATGGCCTTAGTCTATAAAAGTATACTTCATAAATTTAAAATAAAATTGCAAATCAATTTTTAAATTTAATGAAGAAAACATAGTTGAGAAGAAATGAAAAGAATTATCAGTAATTTGACGTGTGTCGAGGAATTCCACATACTTCTACCTTTAATCTTATTCCCTTCAATTCTTCTTTCACGTTTTTGCTGCTTCACTGTATCCTTCTCCGTTTTGCCCTTCCACTCTCTTCCTCTACTGTTACGGCTCTCCCTCTCTCTGTGCGCTTCTGGCTCCCTTTTATCCTTCTAAACAAGCCTCTTCTTTCAATTTCTTTAAAACTCATCTCAAACATAAATCTTGTAGATAAGATTGTAGATTTTATTTTAAAAAATGAGATTTTATCTTTATCAAGATATACACAGATTATTTTTTCAAAACTTCTATGATATCAAAGAAATAAAATATTAAAATATTTTTTTTCTTTTAATATTTTTTTCTTTGAAGTTTTTAAAATTTATTTAATTTCTAAATTTAATCAATTTTTTATTCTAATATTCAATTATTAATCCAATTAAATACATAATTAGAGATAAAAAATCTAGATCAACACACATAAAATCCCTAAATTTGGGCCTGTCGGTCACTGGAGAGCTCACGGGTTTTTGAGCATTGTCTGATAACTGTTTGATAAAATGGGACACAGAACTGTGTTCGTCGCTGCTAAAACTCTGGGCTTACTCGTGGAGTCCGCCGTTCAAACTCAGTCCTCCCTTCTCGGACGGTCAGTCCATGCCAAGATTGTGAAGACTCTGGGCCTAGTGCTTGATGCCGTGCTTTCCAACCATCTCATCAACATGTACTCGAAGCTCGACCGACCGAACTCGGCCAGATTAATTCTATTCCTTACCCCAGTGAAACTGCGTTCAGTTGTCACATGGACAGCCCTTATCTCGGGCTACGTGCAAAACGGTCACTTCTTTGCTGCCCTTTCTCAGTTCTCTTCCATGAGGCGTGAGTTTGTCCATCCGAATGATTTCACTTTCCCTTGTTTATTCAAAGCCTCCACGTCGCTCCAGGTGCCTACTCTGGGCCAACAATTTCACTCACTTGCGGTTAGACTCGGCTTCATCAAGGATGTTTTTGTTGCCTGTAGCACGTTTGATATGTACTCCAAGACAGGTCTTTTAAGTGACGCAGAAAGATTATTTGATGAAATTCCAGAGAGGAACATTGCTACATGGAATGCCTGTATTTCGAATTCGGTCCTTAATGGGAGACCTTCCGAGGCTATTTTCAAGTTTGTTCAGCTGTTACGAGATGGGGAAGCTCCCAATTCTATTACATTTTGCGCATTCTTGAATGCGTGCTCTGATGGTAGGTTCCTAAAGTTAGGTCAGCAGTTGCATGGCTGCTTGATTAAAGGAGGCCATGCAACTGATGTTTCAGTTTCAAATGGATTGATCGATTTTTATGGCAAGTGTCATAAGATTAACTTTTCTGAGAAAGTTTTTGAGAACATGCGTGTGTTTAATGGTGTTTCATGGTGTTCCATGGTGGCAGCTTATGAACAAAATGATCTGGGAGAGAAGGCATGCACGATGTTTTTGAAAGCACGTAGAGCTGGGGTTGAACCAACCGACTTTATGGTTTCGAGTGTGCTTAGTGCATGTGCTGGTCTAGCTGCTCTTGAAGCTGGTAGAGTGGTTCATGGTTTGGTGGTGAAGGCCTGTATAGAGGGAAATATGTTTGTTGGGAGTGCACTTGTTGACATGTATGGTAAGTGTGGGAGTATTGAGGATTGTGAGGCCGCATTTTATGAAATGCCCAGGAGAAATTTGATTTGTTGGAATGCATTGATCGGTGGATACGCTCATCAAGGACATGCTGACATGGCACTGGAATTGTTCACGGAGATGACTGATTATAGAGAACTGGAAAAGTTAGTTCCCAATTTTGTAACTTTTGTCAGTGTATTAACTGCCTGCAGTAGAGGTGGTATGGTAAAGGTGGGAATGGAGATATTTGAATCGATGAGTGTGAAATATGGCGTTGCTCCAGGGGCAGAGCATTATGCATGTGTTGTGGACATGCTAGGGAGAGCTGGGCAAGTGGAACGTGCTTATCAGATTATACGTAAAATGCCTGTTGAGCCTACTATTTCAATATGGGGGGCTTTATTAGGAGCTTCTAAATTGCACGGGGATCAAGAACTGGGGAAGATTGCCGCTGACAATGTGTTTGAGCTTGATCCCCATGATTCTGGCAATCATGTTATCCTTTCAAATATGTTTGCTGCTGCGGGACAGTGGGATGAGGCCAACCTTGTAAGGGAGGAGATGAAGGATGTAGGGATCAAGAAAGGGGTAGGATGCAGTTGGTTATCTGTCAAGAATACTGTCCATGTTTTTCAGGCAAAAGATACATCACACAGCAGAAACTCTGAGATTCAAGCGATGCTAGCTAAATTAAAGAAGGAGATGAAGGCTGCTGGATATATTCCTGCTACCAGTTTGGCTCTCTATGATGTAGAAGAAGAGGAAAAAGAATCAGAAGTTTGGTGTCATAGTGAGAAGATTGCACTTGCATTTGGCCTTATCTCACTCCCTCCTGGAGTGCCTATAAGGATAAATAAAAATCTTAGAGTTTGTGTGGATTGCCATAGTGCAATAAAGTTCATCTCCAGTATTGGTCACCGAGAAATTATTGTTAGAGACAACAATAGGTTTCATCGATTCAAGGATAACCAATGCTCTTGTGGTGATTATTGGTGAACATGTGGTTTCTTCTTCGATTCCTATTCTTCTTTTGTATTATTTGTATCCATGGAAATCTCATGGCATAGTTTTTGGACTCCCAAGTAAAGTTAGATGGAAATGGGAAGATCTAATTTTTTTAAACGTTTGAAGAAGCATCTGGCTACTGGTGCTCTGGTATTGAGGTGAGTTATTTTTTAAGTGATAATTAGCTATCAATAAGAGATGAATTCTAAAGGTTTTCAGATTTTTGAATTTTTATAAGAGGGTTATGATATAATTTAACATGAGAATTATCATCTCATATTGTACACCAAATCGACATCACAAATCACTGTAATATAATTTTACTTGAGAATTATCATCTCATATAGTTATTTTTTGACATGCCAGAATGTAGAGTATAATAGGTAGCACAAAAAACGAGGTCATCATTACATCTCCATTATAAATACCAAGTTCTCTCTTTACATTTATTCGCTATTCATATATTGAATACTCACATTTATTGCTCATTTACTGCCTACACTCTCACACCAATTTCACAATCATCATCTGATTACATCGGTTTTTTGCTTAAATCTTTCATTGACTTAAGCATCGGAGTGGCCACGCCGGACACCTCTCCGGCGCTCATTCATCTGATTACATTCTTGTTTGCAGATCTTTCCCGCTGTGTAAGGAGAGAAGCTTTTGATCCAGTCGTACTGCTCTTATTTCCTACATAACATTGATAGCTGATCCGGCAGAGAATCCGACCTGGCTTATTCATTTTACCCGGATCGCATCATTGGCGCCGTCTGTGGGAAACTAGAGTTATAAGACGTTGATATGGCTCATACCAGGAGAACAAATCAAGAAACTTCTCGGATTCAGGAAGAAAATAACACAAATCTTTCTGGTGCAGGTGGCCTGCCTACTGTTAACTTAACACCTGAGGAGTTGGCCCAGATTGTATCTGATGTTGTGGAGGCAGCCTTAGCAAAGAGACCCCTTGCTAATCATTCTACCCGACCAGAGCAAGAACAAGAGCATTTGCGAGAAGAGCAGGAGGAAGAGAGGGAGTCGAGCGGAAGTTCTAAATCTCCTACTGTGGCAGAAGAGCTAGAAGAGTTGAGGAAGAAGGTGAAAGTGTTAGAGGGGCAAGTTGGCTCTAGGAGCAGTGCTCAAGTTATTGTCAGGGGTTGCCAATTTTCTGATTTCATCGTCCGGGAACGAATTTTCGGGCATTTCAAGTCAGCCAGGGTTAAGGATTATGATGGGAGTTCCGACCCTGAAGAGCATCTCGCCATATTAAAAAATATGGCCATGCTACATTGTTATGGAGACCGATTAAATGCAAAGTGTTCCTAACCACCCTGATTGACTCGGCCCAGAGGTGGTTCGACGGATTGGCACCTCAAAGTATCCAATCTTTTGAAGATTTTCAAAAAGTATTCTTGCACCAGTTTAGCATCAGCAAGAAATATAAATAGACTGCTTTCAGTTTGTTTGAAGTAAAGTAGTGCCAAGATGAAACTCTAAGAGCATACATCAAAAAATTCAATCGAGTGGCTTTGGATGTCCCTGTCTACGCTCCCGAAACAAAAACTACTTCATTCATGCTGGGGTTGTGGGAAAGAGATTTCTTTCGATCTTTAACAAAGAAGTTGCCCGAGACTTTGAATATCTCTTATCCCAGGCGGAAAAGTACATCAACTTGGAAGAGCTTCAAAATCAAAAAAGAGAAGCTCTGAAGAGAGCTAGGGGAGACCGGGTTGTTAGGCCCAAGGAGAGAGCTCATAAGAAGGGTGGTCCGTGGCATTTTTCTCACATCCCCTTAAGAGCCCTGGATCGTGAGATTCAAAAGTGTAGATTAGATTTGGCTCAGCTCCCAAGTTCAATGGCACAATCGCCGAGCCCGGAGAAGAAAGGGTTTTGTACCCTTCATAAAGAATGTTACCATGATACCAATGAGTGTCAAACTTTAAAGAGAGAATCCAATCGGCGTTCTGCGCCAGGATCTAATACACACGGTGAGCCAAGGCAACCACCCTGGTTCGCCCGGTGCCCCAGACCTACCACTTCTGGTAGATCGGCATATGTCCCGAGTGGGAGTAGGAGAGAGGAAAGAAGCTCCCGGGATAAGAGAAATAAGCAACCAGAAAAGAAAAAATTCTCCCCGATTCGAGGAATAATAAAAATGATTTCAGGAGGATCCACAGATGGTGACTCCAACCGGGCTCGGAAGGCAAGAAATAGAAGAGAATTTCTGGAAATTGATGGGAGGGGGAGGAATGAGCTGGTCATAAGTTTTGGCCTAGAAGATCTCAGGGGAGTCAGTCTACCCCATAATGACGCTCTTATTATTCAAGTCAGGGTTGTAAATTATGATGTATTAAGGGTTTCGTTGACAATGGCAGTTCTGTCAATGTCATCTTCAAAGAGGCCTTGATTCAAATAGATTACATGAGTAGAATTTGGAGGCGGTTGAGAATGCCTTATTTGGTTTCGCGGGTCATGCAGTGTATCCAAAAGGAGAAATAACAGTGCCATTAACTCTGGGAACTGGAGACTTGTGAAAGAGGGTCATGACAGTCTTTACAGTAGTGGATGCTCCATCATTCTCGGTGTAAAGGCCCGTTTCGTATTCGCATTTTTTATACGGAATTATCAAAAAAATTCTAAATAATTAACTTGTCTCAATCATAAAATAAATCGATAAATAGATTTAATTTTAAAATAACAGTAAAAGTAAATATTGTGTTTCAAAACAACAACAAAAATCATCCAAGTGTGGGAGTTAAATTCCCTCCAATCAGGGAGAGCTCCTTGTGCGCGGCGTAGCATAAGGTCTAGCTGCTGCTGGTTGGCTGAGTCACCATGATTTACCTCCTCTCACATTCCTGTCGGGCAAGGGGTGAGGGGCGCCTAAGGTGAGCGATTTCACCTTTTGGAGCAACATATTAAAATCTGAATTTGAACATAAAAGGTGAATAAACTGAAACATAAGGTCCTCGGGTTCCTACTACTGCTGACCCAAGCTAGCTCACCGGTCTCCGCCGTCAGTCTAAACCTCATCAGTACCTACAACAGTCATATCTAGTGAGTCTAAAGACTCAACATGCATATATCGTGAATAACAAGTAAATACATCATAAAATCGCATGCAACGTAGAAATATAATGTCGTAAAACTTAAGGTGAAAATCCTGTCATGAGTAATTATAAATACGTGCATATTTGAAAAACGTACGTGAAAGATTTGCTCGATAGAGCCCCGTCATAAAATATCATAATGAGATTTTTCTAGTAGAGATAATGTTTCAACGCAAGTGGCCCGTAACATAACATGAACGTCTGATCAGACTAAACCACAGTATACTGGGCGGTATAGATCACCACAGCCCTTGGGCTAGATGTCTGTACCCATACATAAACATAAATCGGTCGTAAGTCACCGGGTGGAGAGAATCCCATAAGCGTGAGGTGGTCACAAAACATATCACATATATCTCAAAATAAACATTTTATATTTTATGCACGTAATATAATTATAACCCTGTTTTTATCGAACGAGTTGGATCGTTACCAGGCTTGCAGCGACCTAATCCTAACATGAGAAAACATGCAAATAATCTCAACTTGGCAAAAACTTCATATCCGAGCCAAAAACGAGATAAACGCGACTGATAAGTGCGAGAATTGCACTTAATTTTACTGTTAATCCATTTGATCTATGCTGGTTTCGAGCAGATTTATGCTTGGTTTTTGTTGTTTTTGTGTAGTGCAGGGAATATACAACTATGTGATGTTGGAGAGCAATCAGGGATGTTTTTGAGCGTAAAACAGCGAAAGAATCAGAGCCGCCGTTAGCATGCCGAGAGATAAGCGCAGCGCTGCGGCGCCTCACTGCCGAAGAACAAGCGCCTAGGCGCTATGGGACAAGCACCGCGGCGCTAATACTCACGAACGACGGGCGCTTAGGCGCAACTTACTCAGCGCCGCGGCGCTAATGGCGGCGAAACATGACTAAATGGGCTTCGACTTACGGCCCAGAAGAGGGATATAAAAAAAGAAACGAGGGTTCAGAAAAGAGGAGGCCGTTTTTGGACGAAAATACAGGGTGAAACTCGGAGCGAAGGCGAGACGAAGGCAAGACACGCGAAGATCAATTACAAAGACGAAGAGCGACGAATCTGGGGACAGAGACGACACTTCGGATTTGTTATCTGTCTTTTGTGTTTCTATTTTCTCATATTTCAATGTCTAAAACTTTGAACATGAGTCGTTTTTATTTCGAGTTCGTCATGAACTAATCTTCTAGTCTAGAGAATGACATAGCTTTGCGGAAACGATAATTCGACTCAGTTATTTATATGATTGAATTCTTTCTTGTTTAATTGTGTTATCTATATTCATTTCACTGCAATTTACTGGCCATAAATTGTTAGTTGTTGATTAATTCTATAACTCGGGAGAGGGACTAGAATTATAGATCATTAGATACACATCGTTGAATGTTTATAGCGTTCGGAAGGCGTATAACTTTAGCGAGGCTTAGTAAGAACATTGTTTGCATTTATCTATGAAACTTAGATTTTAATTAGGAATAATTGAGTCGAAGTTGATAGATACAATTTATTCGTCACTTGGGAAAGAGGGAATAAAATAATTAAGTGTCCTTGGCCATTAAATAATTGGAATTCAGGAACATAAAGTTAACTGGGAATAATTATCGTGGAAACTTGGTGAAGTCATTTATCTAGATATTTTCTATCCTTGATATTTTCCTCAATCCGGTATTAGATTAATTATTTGTTTTCAATCTATTCGTTTAAGTAAATCAACCATTCTATCGAATTGTCTAGATAAAGTGTGGACTATTTTAATTACAAGAACATATATTTATATATACACTCCTCGTGGGATCGATATCGGTACTCTAACCAGTACTAAAACTTGACACCATATACTTGCGAGCATTTAAGAAAACACGCAACAAGTTTTTGGCGCCGTTGCCGGGGAATGTAAAATTTGAATTTATATCAGTATTGTTACCAATTAGTCTAGATTTTAATTTAGAGCTTTTATTTTTATTTTTAGTTTATATTGATTTAGTTTTTCATTTTTTTTCTGCTTGACAGTGCATGCTAAGATCGCAAAGCCCTGACTTGCTTATTTTTGATCCGGAGATCGAAAGATCTGCAAGAAGATTAAGAAAAGCAAGAAGAGATGAGATCCAAGCAATGGATGAGAACAGAGAGAATGACAGACACGCCCAGCCAGAGGCTATTCTTATCAGAGATCACTTCCGACCAGTGATCAACAATCATTACTCTGGTATTGCTCGGGGGATCATAAATGCCAACAATTTTGAGCTGAAGCCTGCCCTGATCAATATGGTTCAACAAAACCAGTTCTCTGGAACTGCTACTTCAGATCCTCACATTCACCTGAGAAATTTCTTGGAAATCACAGATACGGTAAAAATTAATAATGTTCCTGACGACATTATTAGATTGCGTTTGTTTTCTTTTTCTCTCAGGGATCAAGCAAGAGGATGGCTCCAATCACTGCCGTTAGGGAGCATCACGACATGGCAGGAGCTGGCGACGAAGTTCCTTTCTAAATATTTTCCACCTGCGAAGTCTGCACAATTAAAGATTGAGATCAGCACTTTTAGACAGACAAACTTCGAGCAGTTGTATGAAGCTTGGGAAAGGTATAAGGAGTTGTTGCGAAGGTGCCCGAATCATGGTTTCGAAGACTGGGTACAGATAGAGCTTTTCTATAATGGGTTGAATGGTCAGACACGGACAACAGTGGACACAGCGGTAGGTGGCACAATCTTTGCCAAATCTCCTGCTCAAGCCTACGACTTGCTTGAGCAGATGACTATTAATAGCTACCAATGGCCGTCTGAAAGGTCAGGAGTACAGAGGACTGCCGGAGTTTATGCTGTGGATCCTATCACGTCACTCACTGCACAAGTATCAACGTTAACTACACAGATAGCAACCATGAATAAAGTGAGCACATCAAATACTGACGGACCATCGCCTGTCTTTGAAGAAGCACATTTTCTTGAAGAAGCTCAGCATATCAACAACAGAAACTTTGGAGGCTTTGGCGGATATCGAGGTAACCTTCCCCCTAATACTTATCATCCTAGGTTGAGAAACCATGAAAATTTTTCTTATGCAAACAATAAGAATGTGTTGAATCCTCCACCGGGGTTCAATACATCAAATGGGGAAGGAAAGCCATCATTTGAGGATTTAGTGGGAACATTTGTTGTTGAATCTGGTAAGAGGATGTCTAGAACCGAGTCTAGACTTGACAACCTTGAGACACATATGGCGAGTATTGGTGCTACTTCGAAAATCCTTGAGTCGCAAGTGGGGCAGATAACGAAGCAACTCACGTCTCAACCGTCAGGCGCAGTCCAAAAGACTGCAGACCCAAATCTGAGAGAATTGAATGCCATTTTTATACAGCAGAAAGAATTTGGTGTGGTAGGCAGAGAAGAGAAGGAGGTTGAACCCACACCTGTTCGGGATGAAAAGCTAATTCCAACCAAAAGAGCCCGATGTAAGAAATCTGAGAGGTATGATTTAAATCAATTCACTGATCTTTCTTTACTTCCCTACCCCCAGAGATTTTTACAATTACAAGCTGAATTTCAAAAGAAAAAAGGTCTTGAAGATCTCAAGAACCTACAGATTAATAATGAGTTTGCAGATCAGGTGGAAGGTGAATCTACTGAAAGAACACGAAGAAATCTTTCTTAGAAGTTACTAGATCCCGGTGAATTTATTATGCCATGTGAAATAGGGAGTCAATTGGTAGAAAAAGCTATCTGTGACTCAGGAGCGAGCATAAATATAATGCCAAGTTCTCTCTACGAGAAAGTTGGGTTGAGCAGAATGAGATCCACAAGCATGAGCTTACAGATGGCAGATAAATCTATCAGGACACCGTTGGGTATTGTAGAAGATGTTGAACTTAGGATTGACAAATTGAAGGTTCTAGCCGAGTTTGTAGTACTCGACATGGGGAATAGTCAGAACGTTCACGTTATTCTAGGACGACCATTATTGGCTGCTGTTGGAGCTATCATTGACGTGAAACGAGGAAAAATGACCATGGAAGTTGAAGGTCAGCTGGTGGAAATAAAAGCATCCAAGAAATCATACGACCCGCCATGAACAGACTAGTGACAGTCGGGCTGACGACGTTAAACCAAGCGCTAGTTGGGAGGCAACCCAACCAGTATCACTTATTGCTTTTGTTTTCTCTATTTTATTTTAATTGCAGTAGTATTATTGTTTTTACGTTTTCTTATCTTATTTAATTTGGCATGTAAAGATTAGACATTGATATTTGTTCTCTTTTGCAGGTAAAAAGTTTAGCTGGGCATGGAAAGGAGCATAATTGGACAAAAATCCGAAAACGTCAGCGCCGCAGCGCCACAAGAATAGCGCCGCAGCGCTAAGGCATCCGAAGAGAAAGCGCCTAGGCGCTAGGATAACAGCGCCGCGGCACAAGAATTTCGATTTTATTAGCGCCTAGGCGCTAGAAAGACAGTGCTGCAGTGCTGAAGGGCCGTGGGTTTAGCGCCGCGGCGCTACTTACCCAGCGCCGCGACACTAGTTCGCGAATTATAAAAAAAAGGGGGGGCGAGATTTCATTCTTCAGAAACTTAAGAACAAAAGCGCCGCGGCCCAATTCCTCTCCACCACCGAAAAAAATCGACTTCCACCTTAAATCTCTCACAAATTCAACCTCTAAACACTACAATACACCACTCATATCATCCTCACTCCAAATCCACCTAAAGCTGCTCACTCCTAACCCCAGTTGGCTCAAGATTTCAACGAAAGTTCTTGGAAAAAAAAAAAATCAACCCACGACGAAGTAGAACAAAATTTCAGCCCTTTACAACAAGGTACTTGCTATTGGTATCATAATGCTCGATTTTCATGTTTGGGATTAGTGAAATTGAGTTCTTGGGTTGGTACAAGTAAGGTGTTCGATCAATTGTCTAAGTGAGTTTGTTGTTAGGAATTGTTTGATTCGGAGAATTGCTTGTTGGACGAAATCGTTAATTGATTGTTTGTGTTGATACTGGGGGTATTGAATTGTTAACTATTGTTTTAAAGTGAGTTGATAGTGAATTGAAATATGGCACCAAATAAAAAAAGCAAGCGTGGTGAATCTGGCGATGGCGAGTCGTCGTCCGCTGTCACTTTTGATAGACGACGATTTTGGGATGCAAAGGCTGCTGAGAATTATATGAAGTTGTTAGAAAAAAGCATGCAGAGAGAGAGGGGTATGGAGCAGAGCCACCCAGATATTATTACGTTGGTCCGTGCTCGAGAAATGAATTGGGGGAAATTTGTTAAGCCCCCGGCTGATGCTGTGATGTCCCTCGTGAGGGAATTTTATGCAAATTTGACGGTTAAGCATGAGGAGTTTCACGTGAAGATTCGAGGGAAGATGGTTGCCTTCGATAGCACGACGATCAATTCGCTGTATGGAATGCCAGATTATGAGACAGACGGGTACACATTGTTTATGAGAGACCCGTATCCTTACGACACTGTCATCAACACACTTTGTGCACCGGGTACAGTTTGGAAACTCAACAATCAACGAGCCCCGGTCACATTCCCAGCGACATCACTGAAAAGGGATGCCTACAACTGGTATCATTTCGTGGCCTCGCGGTTGATGCCATCTGGGCACGTGTCGGATATGACGAAGAAGAAGGCGGAATTGGTTTTTTGCATCCTCACCGGCAGGACTGTGGACGCAGGCCGAGTTATTATGACATCTATTCTACAGGCTGCTAGGGGTACATCCACTGTTAGCATGCCCCACTCATCGACTATCACCGACCTCTGCCATGTAGCGGGTGTTACCTGGGATGACAGTGAGACGATACTACATATAAAAGGCGATATATCACTGTCTGGAGCCCTCCCGAGGGATAGGAGAAGACAAATGGTTATTCATGATTCAGGTGAGGCTTCAGGCAGTGGTGCACCGACACAGTCTGCACCCCAGCAGCCACGTGCACAGACCAGCGACCCACGTATGGATGAAGTTGACCGAAAACTGGAGACATTGTTGAGGATGACGCGCGAGCACCAGGCGTACGTTTATGATTATCATCGCGTGTTTTCGCAGCATTACCCTCCTATCAATCCATTTGGTGAGCCATACCCACCACATCCTACATTCGGACATGAACCTGATGATGAGGAGGAGCATGAGCCATCAGGCGAGGACAGCGAGTCCTGACGCTCGCTGTGTAAGGTACGTGGTCCCCTGTTTTCTTTTTGTGCTTTATTACTGTACATTAGGGACAATGCACGTATTTAAGTTTGGGGGGGTCGTCTGTCGTCACTTGTCATTGTCATAACTTGTCATTCTTTGCCTGATCATTCTATTTACTCTGACTTGTCATTTACTGCCGTTTACTCTGCACCCTTATGCTGCTTTGCTCTGTGTTATTTGTGGATTTCAGTTCTCAGTTCTTATTTTTAGATCTTGATCAGTTATTCCCTGCACTTTCTATTAAAAACAATCGTTTATTTATTTTCATTGCATGTTAGAATTGTTAGGACTAGTCATGGATAAGCTATTGTGAGGCCGATGAGGAAAATAAAATCGTGAGTCTAAAGCATGAATGTATTCGTGATTACTTGGGAGTTACATTTTATTGCACTGTCATGTTTGTTGATATTGTTGGTGGTCAGAGACTATTTTCGTGCCTGTGATGCCAATTAAACAAGAGAAGTCTGATGTTTAGTAACCCTTGCATGACATTAAATGACACTTTTGCGAACACAGAAATGATCTAGGCATTCTTTCGCAATATCTTTGGGCCTATATTCTTTTCTCATCAATTGTTAGCCCATTGAGCCTCGAGTAGACTGAGATGTTTGACTGTTCTTTGTGTGCCTATCCTATATATCATTTTGATTGAAAATTGCATGTGACTGGTTTGTATGAGTTGACTAATGGATTGACAGGAATCTAGAACTTGTTTGGACACTTTTCGAGGCGAAATACGGATAATATGTGACATAGGAATGATTTAGGCGATCTTTGGAGCCGTTTTGAGCCTTTGAGCCTACCAAACGAGAATGAAATATCCCTAGTGTCCCACTTTGAGCCTACTAAAAATCAAGTGGTGTGTGTCAATGACACACAATTAGCCCCCACTTGTACCTTTTCTACATCCCACAACAACTACCTAATGAAATTTATACACTTATTGTCATACCTAAATTTGGAGAGAAATAAGTTCATTGGTGTTGGAATGATTCAAACACTCCTTGAAAAGAAAAAGAGAAAAAAATGAATGTACATAAAGGAGTTCAAAAAGAAGAAAAACAATGAAAAGAATGAATCAAAAGTGGTGAGAAAGGAAGCATTTGGGAAATGAAGGATATGAATGAAAAGAAAAGAAAACAATAAGTGGGTGGTGAGTGAAAAGAAAATGATAATGAGTGAAATTTATGAAGTTCAAATATTTCTCTCAAACTTTGATCTCCATGCCTTTATTGTAGCCATGAGCCGTAGCCTAACGTTACAAGCCTACAAGTCCTATTAACCTTGTCACATTTATCCAATATAATAGTGGAGAAAAGTTGTTCAAATCAAGCCTATGGATACCTGATAAACATGGTTAATGAGTATAGACTTTAATCATTTGCATGCAAGCATCTCATTGTGTGACTTCAGCTTGGTATACTTGTTATGAATATCTTTTGAGCCAAACAATCACCAATAAGGTCCTTTGTGATCTTTGTAAGTAAATGTGTGTTTTAATGAAGTGTAAGTTGCACCGAACTGAGGACTTCTTAAGTTTATGAGGCGATTTGGCACTGTGAATCTATTTGCGCATTCGATGAGGTAGATAAACATTGACATACCACACACGCACGTGACTCTTGAGTAAATACGAATCAGATAAAAAAATAAATGAATCTGAGGCCACTGTCACTTTTTGAATATCTATGACTATAGTTGTTAGTGTTTATTTCTTGCTTGAATCTGCATTCCTATTTTTAATTTTATTTTGCTCGGGACTAGCAAAAGTTCAAGTTTGGGGGGATTTGATAAGTGCGAGAATTGCACTTAATTTTATTGTTAATCCATTTGATCTATGCTGGTTTCGAGCAGATTTATGCTTGGTTTTTGTTGTTTTTGTGTAGTGCAGGGAATATACAACTATGTGATGTTGGAGAGCAATCAGGGATGTTTTTGAGCGTAAAACAGCGAAAGAATCAGAGCCGCAGCGCTACAAGATCAGCGCCGCAGTGTTAGCATGCCGAGAGATAAGCGCCTAGGCGCTGCCCAAGCAGCGCCGCGGCGCCTCACTGCCGAAGAACAAGCGCCTAGGCGCTATGGGACAAGCGCCGCGGCGCTAATGCTCACGAACGACGGGCGCTTAGGCGCCACTTACTCAGTTCCGTGGCGCTAATGGCGGCGAAACATGACTAAATGGGCTTCGATTTACGGCCCAGAAGAGGGATATAAAAAGAGAAACGAGGGTTCAGAAAAGAGGAGGCCGTTTTTGGACGAAAATACAGGGTGAAACTCGGAGCGAAGGCGAGACGAAGGCAAGACACGCGAAGATCAATTACAAAGATGAAGAGCGACGAATCTGGGGACAGAGAGGACACTTCGGATTTGTTATCTGTCTTTTGTGTTTCTATTTTCTCATATTTCAATGTCTAAAACTTTGAACATGCGTTGTTTTTATTTCGAGTTCGTCATGAACTAATCTTCTAGTCTAGAGAATAACATAGCTTTGCGGAAACGATAATTCGACTCAGTTATTTATATGATTGAATTCTTTCTTGTTTAATTGTGTTATCTATATTCATTTCACTGCAATTTACTGGCCATAAATTGTTAGTTGTTGATTAATTCTATAACTCGGGAGAGGGACTAGGATTATAGATCATTAGATACACATCGTTGAATGTTTATAGCGTTCGGAAGGCGTATAACTTTAGCGAGGCTTAGTAAGAACATTGTTTGCATTTATCTATGAAACTTAGATTTTAATTAGGAATAATTGAGTCGAAGTTGATAGATACAATTTATTCGTCACTTGGGAAAGGGGGAATAAAATAATTAAGTGTCCTTGGCCATTAAATAATTGGAATTCAGGAACATAAAGTTAACTGGGAATAATTATCGTGGAAACTTGGTGAAGTCATTTATCTAGATATTTTATATCCTTGATATTTTCCTCAATCCGGTATTAGATTAATTATTTGTTTTCAATCTATTCGTTTAAGTAAATCAACCATTCTATCGAATTGTCTAGATAAAGTGTGGACTATTTTAATTACAAGAACTGATATATATTTATATATACACTCCTCGTGGGATCGATATCGGTACTCTAACCAGTACTAAAACTTGACATCGTATACTTGCGAGCATTTAAGAAAACACGCAACAGCGACCAACAAACTAATTTCCAACCATGACCCCGTACCAACCCGAACCAAAATTGAACCATCGTTTAGTCATGATTAAAATGCACCTAACATGATGAAATAATATTCCTAATAAATTTAATACACGAAAATAGTGAATGGAGGCCAAAATCATAAAACGCTCTTTCCAGAGTCACTTTGGCACATTGCATTATAATTTCTCGTACGACCTCTAAACTTAACCAAATCACGAACAACCAAAGACATGACCTTCCCAACTCATTGAGGTACTGTCGGCCATATGCTAAAAGCCAACCAAGAACTCAAACCAACCTCCTGAACCGAGACGAAGTTGCTGTCAAAAGCCGCGGCAGCAACAGCGCTTCCTTTGCGTGGTTTAAGAACTAATGGCCGTTGGGGCTTGAACCACCAACCAGAGTCCCTTACCAACATCCTAAGGCATGGATTGAACCTTGTCTAAGGGCACTTGGCCAACCACAACTCAAGCAATTGCCTAGGACCACCCAAAGTTCAAACCGTGGACGCCAAAATTCTGTACTGTGATGAATTGAATTGTTGGGCTATCATGTATCGTTCCAGTGGTCATATTATCGATCATGGCTCGATTTAGACATGATGAGCTATTGTATGAACCATGGATAAGGGCTAAAAGCCAACCAAGCTTCACCCAAACCCCCAAAAGCCGAAGCCTCATTCACCCAGAAAATGAACAAAATCGAAGAGCACTTATGTTGTTGTTTTAAAATTTTGATGTATCCATGAACCAAGTCTAGAAAGGCCATCTTGGTCACGTCCTAGACATGCTAAGGGAGGGTTCTAACCATGTTTACAGGCCCTGGGCCAACCAAGATTCGAACTCTCACCATAGACAACCAAACACAAAAATTGTGACTCCAACTTGCAACTATGGGAAAGTTGTTGTCAAACCTTCATCCTGCATGTATGGGCTTGAACTAATGAACCAACATGACCCTAACACACTCTGAATCATGCCTAGTGCAGCCTTGAGTCCCTGGAACCGACCAATTTCTTGTAACCAACAAAATCAATCCAACTGTGAGGTACAAATCAATGGCCGAGAGGGCTGCACATAATTTTTGTAAAGTTGCTGTCATTTTTGCCTTGATTCGTGAATCATGAACATGTAATGGTTAAAAAAATATCTATAGGACTTTATTGAAGAGAAAATGAACAATAATGCATGCCTGGAAATTGGTTGAAGAAGAAAACAAACTATACGACGAACACGGCGCGGTGGAGTCAGAGTTTCTTTTCTCTGTTGTTTTCTTGTTGCTAACTCACGATTTTTTTTTCTACTGCTATCACTGAAGTTTTCGAAGCTTAAGGATGAGGGATGCTAGATTATGAAGGTGAGGGTTACAAGGGTGATAAATGAGTCAAGAATGCATTAGATGGAAGTTTCATGTGAGGAGATTGAATGGCAAGAGGAAAGGTTTCTTTCCCTTTCTAGTTGTACGAAATGTGGGGGAATTGGTGGGTGTGATGACCGAAATTTTTTGTCTAAATGCAAGGTAAAAATATTGCTTAAATATTGTATTTTGAATTCTTAAAGTTTTAAACACTCAATATATATTTTAGTGAATTAACTAATTTAGGATAACAATCTTGCATGGCATGACTTGGTCAAAAGAATTACTATTAAAATGTTAGGTTTTAATTTTTTGAATATATTAGGCCTAGATTAGTTTATCCCATTTGGTTACACATTTTAATTTAGGCTTTTAACTAAATATTGGACATTGAAGAACTTATTTAATAACTTAACTCTAATTAACTTAATAAATCTTAAAACATTCTTTCTCATTAAAAGAAATTATTCCTAGGCTTAAATGAAATTTAGGAATATTTTCTTATTATTAATTTTATCTCAATACTCCAACTCCAGTCCGACCTCGCGTATTTATCCGAAAAGTTAAAAACTAAACTCATGCGTTATAAAATAAATGATCATGACTTAACAACTATTAAAATGAATTACACCTTTCATATATATATATATATACACATCATTTTTAATTTAAATAATAGCAATTATGCATGGGTTATACGTACTCTGATTTTTCGGGTTCTACAACTCTCCCCCCTTAAAAGAAAATTCGTCCTCGAAATTAAAACTTACCGAATAACTCGGGACACCGACTCCTCATTTCTGGCTCAGACTCCCCCGTAGCTTCTTCCTCCGAATGATTAAGCCATTTGACCTTTACTAGCTCCACCATTTTGTTCCTAAACTTTTTCTCCTGTCTGTCTAAGATTTGCGCTGGTCTTTCTTCATAAGACAGGTTCAGAGTGAGCTGCAACGGTTCGAAGTTCAAGACATGCGAAAGATTCACCATATACTTCCTCAGCATAGATACGTGGAACACGTTGTGTACTCCGGCCAGATTAGGCGGAAGAGCAACACGATAAGCTAACGTCCCAACTCTGTCTAGGATCTCGAATGGTCCGATGAATCTCGGACTGAGCTTTCTTTTCTTCCCGAACCGCATGACACCTTCAATAGGTGCTATCTTCACGAAAACACGGTCGCCAACGGCAAACTCTAGATCTCTCTTCTCTGACCCGCATAACTCTTCTGTCGACTCTGAGAAGTCCTCATTCTATCACGGATCTTGACTACTACGTTGGCAGACTGCTGAATAATCTCCGAACCCAATTCTGAACTTTCCCGTACCTCATCCCAATGAATATGTGATCTACACTTACGATCATATAGTGCTTCATATGGAGTCATACCTATAGAGGACTGAAAACTGTTGTTATAGGTAAATTCCACCAATGGCAACTTCGACTCCCAACTCCCTGAGAAATCGATGACACATGCACGAAGAAGATCCTCCAAAATCTGGATAACTCTCTCTGACTGACCATCCATCTTAGGATGGAAAGCTGTGCTAAACAACAACTTCGTACCCATAGTTGAATGCAGACTCTTCCAAAAAGTGGAAGTAAATCTAGGATCTTGGTCTGACACTATCGAAATGGGTATACCATGAAGTCTGACTATCTCTCGGATATACAACTCTGCATACTGAATCATGGTGAAAGTCGTCGTAATAGGCAAGAAGTGCGCTGATTCGGTAAGAAGATCAACAATCACCCAGATAGCATTTGACCCTCTGGCTGACTTCGGCAAACCTACCACGAAGTCCATGGTAATATTCTACCACTTCTACTCGGGAATAGGAAGAGGCTTGAGCAAGCCTGCTGGTCTCTGATGTTCCGCTGTTGATTATTTCTCTAAATGAGTGGAAGCTGATAGCTGTTGATTATTTCTCTAAATGGGTGTAAGCTGAACCTTTGGGAAAAATTACTGAGGAAGAGGTGATGAAATTTCTCTGGAAAATATTGTTTTCAGATTTGGTATCCCTAGAAGAATAGTTTCGGACAATGGAAGACAATTCCAAGGAAAGAAAATTATGTCTTGGTGCCAAGAAATGAAGATCGCTCAGTCTTTCACCTCAGTAGCTTACCCACAAGCCAATGGCCAAACTAAGGTAACCAATAGGATCATTGTACAATCATTAAAAGTTTGACTTCATGGAAATGGTAAAGACTGGTTTGAAGAATTGTCGAGTATACTGTGGGCGTATCGAACTACACCTCGAACAGCTAATCGAGAAACTCCTTACAGTTTAGTCTATGACTCGGAAGCAGTCTTACCTACGAAAATCAGACAATCTTCTGCTCGGGTGGAATCTTACCCGAATAACAATGATCAGACCCGGGCCATTGAGCTTGATCTAGTTGAAGAAAAGAAGGATTGGGCAGCCATCCGGATGGAAGCCTACCGAAACCGGGTTATGAAATCGTATGATAAACATGTTCGAGCGCCATATTTCCAGGTCAGAGACCTAGTTATGAAGAAAGTGAAGCCAGTAGGCGATGTGGGAAAATTGGAAGCTCGTTGGGAGGGACCTTTCAAAGTGATTCAGAGAGTTAGCTCGGTAGCGGCTTATTATCTAGAAAATTCTCAGGGACACACCCTTAAGAGACCATGGAATGCATTTCATCTGAAGAAATATTATGTTTAAAGTTCAGTCCTTGTATTTGTTATCTGTTAATCAAATAAAGAAATTGTTCAGAAAAATATCTATTAAGTCCAGGGACCCGTATCCTGGCCCAGGGACCCGCACCCTGATCATCTACAAAGTCCAAGAACCCATATCTGGCCCGGGGACCCGCACCCCGGTCATCTATTAAGTCCAGGGATCCGTAACTTGGCCCGAGGATCCTCACCCCGATCTTCTACAAAGTCCAGGAACCCGTATCCTGTCCCGGGGACCCGTACCCCGGTGATCTATTATACCTAGGGACCCGTACCCTAGCCCGAGGACCTGCTCCCCGGTCATCTACAAAGTCCAAGAACCCGTATGCTTGCCCGAGGACCCGTACCCCAGTCATCTATTAAGCCCAGGGACCCGTACTCTGGCCCGGGGACCCGCACCCCGGTCATCTACAAATTCCAGGAACCCGTATCCTTGCCCAGGGAACCGTACCCCGGTCATCAATTAAGCCCAAGGACCCGTACCCTGGTCCGGGGACCCGCACACTGGTCCGGGGACCCGCTCCCCGGTCATCTACAAAGTCCAGGATCTCGTATCCTGGCCCGGGGACCCGTACCTCGGTCATTACCGAGCCCAGGAATTATCTACAAGACTTTGGTGAAAATTATAAAATTTGTAAGGACATTCAAAAAGTCTAAGACATTTCTAACACTTCTTCGATATATTTTCAATTACTTATCAGATGCAGGAAAAATAAAGGGAAAAGATATTTCATTAAACAAAAAGAGAATTTACAAAGTGTCTGGAACCCCGGGAAGAAAAAAAATCTATTCTAGTGGATCTTGTTTTTCTCCTTCCTCCTCATCCTCCGGAAGAGAAGCCGCAGCCTTCATCAGGTCTAAAAAATCTTCCTGGTCAGGAGGAACAAGGCATGCCTCTTGAAATTGCTCCAAACATTTGTTGAAGCCCAGGTCAAAGTAGACAAAGGCTTTATCAGCCACCATCTTCTTGCACTCTCGAGACTTCAAAAATTGAGCCATCGTTTCTTCTTGCGAAGTCCTCAAGAGATCTAGAGCAACATGTGCCTCTTCAGCTCGGGCTCGGGAGTATTCTTCTTCTTCCCTGGCTGCCTGTATCTCTAGCTTAGCAGCATCTGAGTGGTCATTGAGGGATTTTCGTTCCTCGGCCTGTTCTGCTTGGGCCAGGTCCACTTGCTGTTTCCAGCCGGCCTTCTCCTGGGCTAGGACAAGCTCACGAAGTTCTTTTACCCGGTCCAACTCCCCGTGGAGTTTATCATGCATCTCCCGGGCATTGGAGGCCTGATGATTTGCATTCCTGGTTGCGGTAGCCACCTGCTCATAAGAAGATATGAGCATCTGCAAGTCCTGCGGTTAAAGGGAGGATTAATAAATTTGCACAGTTAAATGAAAGGAACAAGTTAAAAAAATAAGAAAAAAAATAGAGACTTACAAAGAAAGACCGGGAAACCACCTCAAATAGTTTCTGGTTGGGGTGAAGACCCTTGAGATGCTCGACCTCTTCAGGGCGAAGGAGACCCCACACCATCTTGGTCAGGTCCGTGCTTACGTCATCACCAAACATGTTTGGCAAGACCAAAGGCACTCCACCTTGAAGAGTAGGGCCGGTAGATGAGGCGGGAGGAAGGTGTGATCGGGCAGTTACCTCAGGCCCCTCCTCCTCTATGATAACCGACTTGAGGATCGGCTCGATTACAGCTTTCCTCTTACGATGATTTAGAGGAGCTGGGTCCTCTTCGTAGGAACAGTCTATTCTTGGGCCTCAGTCTCTGCGCGGGCCCGTCGCTCATCGTTCTCTTGTGTTTCCCGGGCCTCAGCCTCTACCCGGGCTCGACGTTCTTCTTGCTCTTGTGATTCCCGGGCCCTCTTCTCCACCCAGGCTTGTTTCTGCTCTGTCGTTTTCTGGGGAGCTGCCTCGAGTAGGTTGGCCTTGATAATTTTTTCCTCTGTGGCACCAAAAATACATGTTAGCAAAATAAAACACAAGTTAAGAGGCCAGTGGGGAAAATAATTTACCAGCCTGGCCAAATTCATCTATGATCTGGTCCACTAGGTCTTGAGGGCGGGGCCCTATACCGTAGTGAACCAAATTGCACCCCCCGATCAACACAAATGACAGAAAGGACTGGCCTTCCAAGACGTCCCGGGCATGAGTGAAAGGGGGAAGCAGTTTGAAATCTCGAGGTAGTTCAGGCTACTCAGGCATGGAAGGCAAGAAGCTTGTTGAACAGGTTAAAGGCTGGGGGAGTTGTACAAAAAAAAAAAATTTGTTTTCTATCCCTTCAAGGAGGAAGAAATGTATGTCAGGAATCGGTAATGCATCTGGACCATGAAAGAAAAGACCCCGTCATTAAACCGACAAGAAAAAAAAATGAAAAATAGAGGTGTTGATGGGGATATTTTTCATGCGAAAGAGATAAAGGTGGCTACCATAATCCTAAAAGCATTAGGATGGAGATGGTTAATCGGGAGCCCAAAGAATCGAGCAATCCCTTCGAAAAAGTGATGAACCAGGAACCTGAGCCCGCTTTTGATTTGCTCTACAAAGAAGGTTTGCAAGCCCGGGGGTTGGGTGTTGGGGTGATCGTTTGGTTCGGGAATAACGATTTTGTAATTTAAAGGAATTGACCATAGAGACCTAATTTCTTCAAGAGCCCTGGGACGAAGGGTAGAGGTCACAGTGGAAAATCACAAAGGCCCGGAAACCTTGTCCTTCACTCTATCTCGGGGACCGGTTGGCTTGGAAGAAGTGGCAATGGTTTTAGATTTTGGTTTCGGGAGGTGCCGAGAAGATGGAATAGGATTGGCTATGGGAATGTGCGCAGAAGTTTCAGAAGGGGTCGGGGAGTTGTCCTCCGACAAACCGTTGGCATTTTGACCGGAGGTAGAAGAAGTGGAATTTGACATGATTAAGAAGATGAGAAGTAAAGTTGGTAGGGAAGAAAAGACTTACTGGAAAAACGGGAAGGTAGTGACTGGTGATTGGTAACAGAGATCACCTGAGAACGCGTCGCCGGAGAAGATAGTTTGCAGAGGAAGGAAGTTCGAGGAGTAAAAAGTAAAAATGAATCAAGGGTAATGGTATATATAGGCGAGGGGTGTTAATCTGAACCGTTGATCTCAAAACAGATGGACGGATCAGATTAACGTTGGAAATCAAACGGGATATTTGAAAAGACAGACTCAAACTTCGAAGTGTCATAATGATTTATCTTCTCAGAATACAAAAAGTTTCTGACTAATGGGATTCTAGGGCTTACGTCAGCCCTAATAATATGACATCAGCTTTATTAACTGGGGAGACTAAACTAAAAATTATTTTCCGACCGAGCACACAAAACTAATCGGGACAGCGAGTATGACTCTAGCCCGACTATTTAAGGAGGGAATGATGATACACCGGGACGCCTCGGGCCATGAATAGTGCTCGGGTCAGGAAAAAGGATTATCCATGGGTCATGAATGACCCGGGGCGATGGGGCGGGGATCTGCATATAAGCCTGGATCTCGAGTGGACGTATAGCTCGCCCAGGAGAATATACGAAAAAGTTTCATCAGCAAGCTGGGCCAGAACACTCGAGACTTTTTCTCACCGGGCTATTGCATGCACGGGCTCTTATACAAATTCCCTGGAAGCTTTCTACCAGGGCTACTTCGGTATAAGCGCCACACTCGAGTACACTAGTAAGGTAGGGTGTGGACGGCCTCCTTATCTGACACCAAGTAGCTGAAAAAATCAGGTAAGCTGGATATGACTAGTAAGAGATTTGACATGCCAGAATATAGAGTATAATCAGCCGCCCTACTATAATTATTAGGTAGCACATAAAACGAGGTCATCATTACATCCCCCACAATAAATACCAGGTTCTCTTTTTACATTTATTCGCTATTCATATATTGAATACTCACATTTAGTGCTCATTTACTGCCTACACTCTCACACAAATTTCACAACCATCATCTGGTTACATCGGTTTCTTTCTTAAATCCTTCACTGACTTAAGCATCGGAGTGGCCACGCCAGACACCTCTCCGGCGCCCATTCACGTGATTACATTCCTGGTTGAAGATTCCCGCTGTGTAAGGAGAGGAATTTTCGATCCAGTCGCACTGCTCTTATCTCCTACATAACATTGATAGCTGATCCGACAGAGAATCCGACCTGGCTCATCAATTTTACCCGGATCGCATCATAACCCATTAACATTGCCTAAAAAATACATTCTCTATTCTTTAAGATCACACAAAATAATGTGCAATCTCTAGGCTGAATTTTGATCAACGAAGGTACTTCAAGTTCTAGAAAATTATATGGATCACTATTGCCAAAGTAAATATACCCGATCCTTCAAAAGAATAATAATTCTTACTTCAACCAGACAATAGCGTTGTTACATACAACAGTAGAAAAATAATAGTACACATTATGTTGAAGATATGAAGATATAATTACAGACAATGGACATAATCAAATTTTTGTAAATTAGGATAATTTGGAGATCCCTTAGTTAAAGGGATTACAATTATGTTTGCATTTTATATTATCTTATCGTGCCTGTAAATCTGATACTAATGATTGTAAATGTTGTGGGAGATGTAATGAAAAGTACACTCTTTATTTCCAGCAATTATATTCTTCTTTTTGTTCGACTTGGTATCAGAAATATAAGGCTCGATCCTTTTGGATCTGATACGCGAATTCATTGCTGTTGTTTTAGTCTGATATTACATGTCCTTCGATTTCTTATTCTTGTAATTGTTGATGGCTGAAAAAGGCCGGAATTCCAGAATTACAACAAATCTATTACGCATATCGGCTGAATGGAAAAAAACTTTTTAAAATGGTCTCAGCTCATTGTTGTGAATCGTGTTTTCCCGTGCCCAAACGAGACGGAAGTTTTAATTTTAAATCCTGACATTCAAGATATTGTGTGGGGCCCTTAGCTCCTAATCGTTATTGCAATGCAATCTGATTACGGTTAATTAATTACAACGGAAAACGAGTTTAAATTTTCTTTGCAATGAGCCCAAATCATTTAATTTGAATACTAAAAATAGTATTTCATCTCACGTTATAAACATGCCCACACGTAATCAAAACCAATCACATACAAATAACTCATATCCTCGGGACATGCCCCGGTATATAGATACATATACATATATACTGTGAACAAGACATAAACATAAAACCTCAGCCCAAGTTGTGGCTCCCTCCAGAAGTACCCTATCCGGTCTCCTGATATCCTGGAGTACCTGCCATTGTCCACACACAAAGACAACAAGAGCCCCCCTTGGGGGTGAGCAAAGCTCCGTATGGAACAACCAATCATATATATCACAGATATCTAAACAATGATATATGGTATGCAATGCATGTATGTCGTGGAGGTATAGGGTCAAATGCCCATCCACTGAGCACATGTCAGAATCAATCGAATCGCTATCAAATCAATGCTCGAGCTGGCACACCGGCCAATATGGGATACATGTATGATAGCGTCGGCAAAGAGCCATCAAATCCCACATCTCATATCCAATCAGATGGGGCCACAATTGTCTATGCTTTACGGGTAACATAATACCGGCATAGCGATTGTGTTCACAAACCCCGGAATCCAATCCAATCATATCAAGGTATCCAAGGATCATAGCTCAACGTGCATGTCATGCATCGATGTATGCATAAAATGATGTGTGTTAACAAAACATTCATTTCATACATTGATATTCAAATCCCAATGTCATGTATGCCACATAATCAACAAATAGGGCATATAGACACATAATCTCATTCCAATCAATCCAATCAAACCGACATATATCATATAATACAGATACCTATCGTATTATATCCGGTCGCAACATACCTCAATTATTCGTTCCAATTGATGTAGCTTGAAGATACCAATATAATAGTCTATCTACATCAATAACATACTCATTCCAATCAATAATATGTTCCAAAATCATTAATATGAGTTTCAAATATCATTTGAAACTTCAAAAATTCATATCAAATCAAAATCATATCATAATTCAATTCCGACTTCGAATATAAGTTTCTTGTCGGTTATTCTACTACATATAAGAAGTTCAACTTCAAATACACTCTATTCCAGCACTTTAATATTTAGAGCTGCTGGAACTAGAAGAAAATTACCTCAGTCAGAAGCCCTCGACGTGACGATCACAAATATATAATTTGTTTCGCGTTTAGACAGCGTCTCGAAGTCGATTTGGAAGAAAGAATTAAAATTTCTCTCGGTTATTCTAGAATCCTTTGAAAAGAAAATGAATAAAACGAACGGAAAAATTGTTCTTATCTTTCCACCGCTCTCGCGCTCGGGCGGTAGAATTGTCGCGCCCGAGCGCGAGACATTCTGCCCCCGAATAAAATATGTACCGCGCTCGGGCGGTCACAAATTACCGGTCGGGCGCGGCATATTCTGTCCCATGCCATTTGCTTCGCGCTCGGGCGGTCACAAACTACCACTCGGGCGCGAAGTGTTCTGCCCGAACATTAACAAATTATACCCTGGCGCTCGGGCGGTCATTTTCTACTGCCCGGGCGCCACTTGTTCTGTACAATATTAACTTTTGTACTATATTGGCGTCCGGCTTCTCCGCTCGAGCTCTTACAACGTCAATTTATATTTAATATTCATTTCTCAATTTATTGTCACGATATACATCAAATACATAATCACATGACAATTTCATAAATTATCGATAATCACATAGGATTTATGATAATACGATACACGGTCCTTACATTTCTCCCCCACTTAAAAGATTTCGTCCTCGAAATCTCAAACATTTCTATATACATAACATTGGTACATATACATATGTCACCAGTTATAGTACATATCAAAACTAAAATCAGAATAAGGATCAGAATACATCGAATACAATGGAATAGATGTCGTAGAAACAAACAAATGCGGGTACGATTCTCGCATCTTGCTTTCCAATTCCCACGTCGACTCTTCCACACCATGTCGTGTCCATTGCACTCGAACCAACGGAATCGATTTGTTTCTCAGTATCTTTTCCTTTCGATCCATAATGCGAACAGGTTGTTCAACATAGGAAAGAGAAGGATCCAGTTCAACCTCATCAAGTGCAAGCACATGTGATGGATCTGGTTCATATTTCCTCAACATAAAAACATGAAATACATTGTGAATGGCTGATAGAGCTGGTGGTAATGCCAATCGATATGCAAGATCACCGACTCGATCAAGAATCTCGTATGGACCAACATATCGAGGTGATAACTTACCTCGCATGCCGAATCGAACAGTGCCTCTATCACCTTTCTGGAATTCCAAGAGTCGTCTTCGTTTGCTCGCATAACTCATTTGAGATCCTGAGCAGCTTTCATCCGCTACCGAATCAACTGAACCTTATCATTCATTTCCTGTATAATTTCAGGTCCAGTCAATTGTCTCTCACCAATCTAATCCCAGAATAACGGTGATCTACATCGTCTCCCGTATAGAGCTTCAAACGGTGCCATACCGATACTCGTCTGAAAGCTATTATTATAAGAAAATTCAACCAATGGTAAGGCATCTTGCCATCCCATTCTGAAGTCCATCACAACAGCACGCAACATGTTTTCCAACGTTTGGATCGTACGCTCAATCTGGCCATCAGTTTGAGGATGATAAGCGGTACTCATAGCCAAACGCGTACCCATCGCTTCCTGAAAACTACCCCAGAATTTAGAAGCAAACCTGGGATCACGATCAGATACAATTGAGACTGGCACTCCGTGCAGTCTCACAACATTCTCAATGTATAAACGGGCCATTCTCTTATAAGGATAAGTCCGCTCATACGGAATAAAATGTGCAGATTTCGAAAGCCGATCAATAATAACCCAAATAGCATCACAGCCCTTGGGCGAACGAGGTAAATGAGTCACAAAATCCATAGCAATATGTTCCCAATTCCATTTCGGGATTTCAAGACTATGGAGCAATCCTCCAGGTTTCATTCTCTCGGCTTTCACTTGCTGGCAGACAAGACATTTCGAAATAAACTCAGCAATGTCCTTCTTCATACGTTTCCACCAGATTTGAGGTCTCAATGTCAAATACATCTTCCGACCTCCAGGGTGAATGCTGTATTTGCTACAATGTGCTTCTCGAAGAAGGGCAGATTTCAAAACAGAATCATCAGGAACTACCAGGCGACCATTAAGTTGTAAGGAACCATCAGAAGAAATCTGAAATCCAGACTGATGTCCTGCAGCTACAAGTTCTTTCGACTTTTGGATTTGAGCATCGCTTCGTTGGGCCTTTCGTATTTTCGATATCAAATTCGGCTCAATTTGCAATACTGAGACAGTGACAGAATTCCAATTCGCGTGAAAAGTCCAGCCAGAAGTACAAATATCCTCGTGTACTTTGGCGACATTGACAGAAGCTAGAACAGAATCATGAACTTTACGGCTCAGGGCATCCGCAGTAACATTTACCGATCCAGGGTGATATTGAATCTCACAATCAAAATCCTTCAGGATATCCATCCACCTTCGTTGCCTCATATTCAAATCAGATTGAGAAAAGAGATATTTCAGACTCTTATGGTCCAAATAGATAACAAACTTTTCTCCGTACAAATAATGACGCCAAATCTTCAAAGCAAACAAAATGGCAGCCAATTCGAGATCATGAACAGGATAACGTGTTTCATGAGATTTCAATTGACGAGACGCATAAGCAACCACTTTGCCATGTTGCATCAGAACACAGCCCAAACCTTTACTAGACGCATCTGTACATACCACAAATCCTCCGGTACCTGAGGGAATAGTAAGCACAGGTGCTGTGGTCAATCTCGTCTTCAATTCAAGAAAACTAGCTTCACATTCATCTGACCAAATGAATCGCTGATTCTTCTGAGTCAGATGAGTAATAGTTTAGCTATCTTCGAAAATCCTTCAATAAAACGACGATAATATCCCGCTAAACCCATGAAGCTACGGATCTCAGGAACATTCGTAGGTCTTGGCCAATTCAACACAGCTTCGACCTTCGAAGGATGAACAGATATGCCATGTCTCGAAATGACGTGTCCCAGAAATACCACTTTGTCCATCCAGAATTCACATTTGGACAATTTGGCATACAGATGACTAGTACGAAGAGTTTGAAATACCAGTCTCAGATGTTCAACATGCTCCTTTTTCGATTTCGAATAGACAAGAATGTCATCAATAAACACAATAACGAATCGGTCCAGATAATCTCGGAAGACACGATTCATTAAATCCATAAAGATAGCAGGAGCATTCGTAAGACCAAAAGGCATAACCAGAAATTCATAGTGGCCATACCTCGTACGAAAAGCAATTTTGGGCACATCTTCATCTCGAACTCGTACTTGATGATACCCAGATCGAAGATCAATCTTCGAGTATACAGAAGTACCTTGAAGCTGATCAAACAAATCATCAATACGAGGAAGTGGGTACTTGTTTTTCACAGTAGCCCGATTCAGTTGTCTATAGTCGATACACATTTGCATCGTACCATCTTTCTTTCGAACAAATAAAACTGGAGCTCCCCAAGGTGATACACTCGGTCGAATATATCCCTTATCGAGAAGGTACTGCAATTGTTCTTTCAATTCTTTCAATTCCAGAGGTGCCATGCAATAAGGAGCTTTAGAAATAGGCGCAGTCCCCGGCACAAGATCAATACTAAATTCAACTTCTCGATGAGGAGGAAAATAAGGAATCTCATTGGGAAATACATCCGGGAATTCTTTCGCAACTGGAATCTCAGATAAAGAAGACTCCTTCTTTGAAACATCAATAGCGTAGATAAGATAACCCTCATCTCCACTAGTCAATAATCGGGACATTTCCAAGGAAGATACCAATGGAATTTTGGCTTGGGAACCCTTGCCATAAAAATTCTACTTGGGTCCATCAATCGGTCGAAATCGAACCACTCCATGACAACAATCAACAGTAGCTCGATTTGTCGTCAAGATATCCATGCCAACAATACAATCAAAGTCGTGCATTGGGAGAACAATCAAATTCAGGAATATCACATCATCCTCATATATCAATACACAGTTATGCACAAATTTCTCAGACAAAATAATCTTCCCTGCTGGCGTGGCTATCGACAAAGTATCATACAACGGGGTACACTCAATATCGTGAGATGCAACAAATGCATGAGATATGAATGAATGAGATGCTCTTGTATCAAATAAAACACGTGCAGGATAATTCCAAAGCGTGCAAATACCTGCAATCACGCCACCAGGAGCTTCTCTCGCCTGATCCTCGGTCATGGCGTACACTCTCACTTGAGAAGGAACTTGGGCACTCTGACCACACGGTCCTCGATATCGTGGGACACTCGACTGCTGAAAAGATGGAACAGAAACAGCAGGTCTAAATCCTGGCTGGGGTTGAGCAGAAGTCGTACCCCTGTTCGGACATACTCGAGAGAAATGGCCTTCCTGCCCACACTGATAACAAGTACCAAACATACCTCGACACTGCTCGATAGTATGTTTACCTCCACAATGGCTACAATAGGGAGCAATTACAGGAATCCCTCTCTGTGATCCACTAGAACTCGAAGAAGACGAAGAAACAGAACCAGTCTTCTTGAACTTCTTACCTCTCGGCCGCAAAAGTAGGCTGCTGGGCTGACACCGGAGGTGGAGGAGTATACTGTGGACCTCCTCTCCTAAGTCCAGCCTCGGCTGCCTTGGCTCGTTCAACTGCCTCTGCGTAGCTGGTAGGCAATCCAGAAACAACATAAGTATATATAGCAGGATGCAATCCTTTCAAAAAAACCTGTTATATTTCGCCTTCGCATTCCCAGCTACGTGAGGTGCATACTTAAACAGAGTAGAAAACTTCGAAGCATACTCTGCAACAGACATCGTTCCCTGCTGCAGATTATTAAATTCATTCTCCTGAGCAGTATAATAAGAAGGAGGGGAATACTGCTCCAAAAACTGGGCCTTGAAGACATCCCATGTGACTTCAGTCCCGGCCTCTTTCAATCCAATCTCAGCGGCTTCCCACCAAGATTTAGCTCGGTCTTTCAACTGATAGAGAGCAAGTTTCAGTCTCCGAGCCTTGGAATACTCAACAATATTAAACAAGTGCTCGATATCCTTTAGCCAGGCCTCAGCTCTTTCAGCACTCTCAGTGCCAAAGAACCTCGGTGGTTTCAGATCCTGGAATCGAGCCATCACAACATCCATGGACAACCCTTCAAATTGCCCAATAATCCTCTCAGTACTGCTACTCGCAGTTTCATTTGTGTGATCCATCTACAAATCAAAAGATGAATATCACAATTTCATATCAACTCATAATATCATCATCTCATAGCATCAATCTCATCAGATACTTACTCAAATCAACTCACATAAGAGCAAGTAATACAAATAAGTCAAACACATACGCACAATTCATTTGTGCCTATTCAAGTGTACACAATACTCAATCGAGCATTCCCAGCTATGCTCTGATACCACTCTGTGTGGGGCCCTTAGCTCCTAATCGTTATTACAATGCAAACTGATTAGGGTTAATTAATTACAGCGAAAAACGAGTTTAAATTTTCTTTGCAATGAGCCCAAATCATTTAATTTGAATACTAAAAATAGTATTTCATCTCACGTCATAAACATGCCCACACGTAATCAAAACCAATCACATACAAATAACTCATATCCTCGGGACATGCCCCGGTATATAGATACATATACATATATACTGGGAACAAGACATAAACATAAAATCTCAGCCCAAGATGTGGCTCCCTCCAGAAGTACCCTCTCCGGTCTCCTGATATCCTGGAGTACCTGCCATTGTCCACACACAAAGACAACAACAGCCTCCCTTGGGGGTGAGCAAAGCTCCGTATGAAACAACCAATCATATATACAACAGATATATAAACAATGATATATGGTATGAAATGCATGTATGTCGTGGAGGTATAGGGTCAAATGCCCATCCACTGAGCACATGTCAGAATCAATCGAATCGCTATCAAATCAATGCTCGAGCTAGCACACCGGCCAATATGGGATACATGTATGATAGCGACGGCAAAGCGCCATCAAATCCCACATCTCATATCCAATCATATGGGGCCACAATTGTCTATGCTTTACGGGTCACATAATACCGGCATAGCGATTGTGTTCACAAACCCCGGAATCCAATCCAATCATATCAAGGTATCCAAGGATCATAGCTCAACGTGCATGTCATGTATCGATGTATGCATAAAATGATGTGTGTTAACAAAACATTCATTTCATACATCGATATTCAAATCCCAATGTCATGTATGCCACATAAATCAACAAATAGGGCATATAGACACATAATCTCATTCCAATCAATCCAATCAAACCGACATATATCATATAATACAGATACCTGTCGTATGTTATCCGATCTCAACATACCTCAATTCTTCGTTCCAATTGATGTAGCTTGAAGATACCAATATAATAGTCTATCTACATCAATAACATACTCATTCCAATCAATAATATGTTCCAAAATCATTAATATGAGTTTCAAATATCATTTGAAACTTCAAAAATTCATATCAAATCAAAATCATATCATAATTCAATTCCGACTTCGAATATAAGTTTCTTGTCGGTTATTCTACTACATATAAGAATTTCAACTTCAAATACACTCTATTCCAGCACTTTAATATTTAGAGCTGCTGGAACTAGAAGAAAATTACCTCAGTCAAAAGCCCTCGACGCGACGATCACAAATATATAATTTGTTTCGCGTTTAGACAGCGTCTCGAAGTCGATTTGGAAGAAAGAATTAAAATTTCTCTCGGTTATTCTCGAAGCCTTTGAAATGAAACTGAAGAAAACGAACGGAAAAATTGTTCTTATCTTTCCACCGCTCTCGCGCCCGAGCGCGAGACATTCTGCCCCCGAATCAAATATTTACCGCGCTCGGGCGGTCACAAATTACCACTCGGGCGCGGCATATTCTGTCCCATGCCATTTGCTTCGCGCTCGGGCGGTCACAAACTACCGCTCGAGCGCGAAGTGTTCTGCCCGAACGTTAACAAATTCTACCCTGGCGCTCGGGCGGTCATTTTCTACCGCCTGGGCGCCACTTGTTCTGTACAATATTAACTTTTGTACTATATTGACGTCCGGCTTCTCCGCTAGAGCTCTTACAACGTCAATTCATATTTAATATTCATTTCTCAATTTATTGTCACGATATACATCAAATACATAATCACATGACAATTTCATAAATTATCGATAATCACATAGGATTTATGATAATACGATGCACGGTCCTTACATATTTTTTTGAGCACTATTATGGTTTTAATAAACAAACATTCATAGGATGTTTATTATATACTTTTAGTGAACAATTTTCACTTGGCTCTAACTACTCTGGCATAAGCGAACATAGTTCTTGTTGTGTATCTCTACGAACTTTCTTCAAATATTCTTTCTTCAATCTCCTAATCCAGTTCACGACTGGATTACTTTTTTCTCTTCCAACTTGCACTAGAAAGTATAGAAGTATTTTACGTTTAGATAGTGGCTGAAAACAAGGAGAATGGGAGGAGGTGTTTTTTTGAAAATCCCTTGGCTTGGAGGCTAGGGTTTCGAAAATTGCGTTGGTTAATTGTGTTTAACCCTAAACATAATACACATATATATAAGTTTAGGGTCCATCAATTAAATTAAATATTTAATGGGCTTAATCAATTAATTATTCTAGTCCAACTAATTTAACTAATTAATTAATCCTTTTAAAGTTCAATTAAGAACCTCAATAATTTGATGTTGGTCTTGTACACCAATAAGCCCAAAATACATACATTCATTACATTTAATTTAAATCCTTTATAAATTGAATATTTGAATTTAATAACTAAATAATAAATTCAACTCCTTGAATTTATCACCTCCAAAATTTAATAATCATAAATTCAACTCATTGAATTTATTATCTCAATGTTTTATATAAACTCAACTCATAAAATTTATTATCTCAACGTGGACAAAATAATCAAGTACTTGTATGACCTCCTATGGTTCAGGGATAGAGCTAGTCGTGGGTTCACAATTTTTTGTGATTCATGACATAATCCTTTATTCGGGCTTACCCTAATTTGCAACATTCTATGTATCAACGATTTCTCTCGAGAATGTCAGAAATCATATCTCTGATTAAACCCATCGAATCATGGTAAGAACGTCTACTAGTATCGCTGATAGTTCTTGCAAGAATCAGTTGGTTATGATTAAGTACAGTACGGTCCCTTCATCTCATATATCCATATTGAATATGCAATCATTGGTTCATCGAGGGTTGCATAAGAATTCAATAACTCTGTGACACATATTTGAGAATAAATAGTGGCATCGCATGTACAATTGGAGAAATCCTTCCCTAACGTACATCTCATACTCTGACCAAAGATTCCATGAATTATTATTTCATCAGATCATATAAGATATCCACACCCGTAGGTGAGCGGTTAATGCTCGACTACAATGCACTTTCTCCTGCATATGTCGAAACTGAACCCAATCTCGCTACCTGATGACCCTCCTAGAGTCGGTAAACGAGTCCAAACACAACCCTAGCATATAGAGCCTCAGTGTTGTCCCGGGTCGTAAGGACCAATGGTGTACAATCACAACCATGGACTTATCCTTTCGATGAATGATAACCACTTAGAAAGTCCTAGGAAAGGCAGTTCGATATAATCTTCATATAACTACCTGAAACGACATCGACTTTTTTTTTCTAATCATAAACCATATACTCGAAAATACTAACTAAATAAATTAACTTAACATTTCTAACAATCATAATAAATTAACATATGAAATCTCAAGTCCATAAAATAAAATCCTAATTCATCAGCTAACCAAAACTTCCTAAATTAACCTTTGAAAAGATCAACTAACAATAAAAAAAGCATAATAAATATTTCTAATAAAAATCCTTGACATAATCTTTAAATCTTATATCTTACAAGCTAGTGCGGAAACATAAATGCTCTCGGATGTGTAATGCTGCACTCGATCCACTCAATCGTCAGCACCTCTCATAAATCATCAAATCTTGCATCATACAAACCTAATGAGTCTAAAGACTCAACGCGTTCTAAACATGGATAACAAACAATACATATACAATCACATGCATTAAAATCATATTTTTATTTAAAATATCTTTTGGACATAAATAAACCATTTAAAATCATTTAAGCATAATTAAATCATAAATAGTAAAATCATTTTAAAATAACACTAAGCATTAAATAAATCTTCTAAAAATCATTTTAAATAATCTTTGAGCATAAATAAATCATTTTAAAAATAACTTTAATCATCATCATGAAACGTATATCATAAAATCATTTTTAATCATAAAGCTTT
Source organism: Primulina eburnea (assembly GCF_022965805.1). Lineage (NCBI taxonomy): Eukaryota > Viridiplantae > Streptophyta > Magnoliopsida > Lamiales > Gesneriaceae > Primulina > Primulina eburnea. Next base: position 22,185,264 of record NC_133118.1, read on the forward strand.
CTATTGGAACATTTAATGTTCGTAATCTTGATTTTGATGTTAACAAAACTTCTTATTTTTTTCTAAAGTATTTAACTTAGTGCGCAGGTAGCTGGAACTGATCGGGCTTCGAAGTGATTAGTTATAAAGCCAAAACTGGAGCTGAGATCAGTTACGAGCCAAAATCACAAACTGAAGACATCCAACTGATCGTACAAATTGAACCAGTCGAACTGAAATGTAAACGAGCAGTTAAAATGATTGTCCAGCTGATGGGTTGTTCAGCAGAAGATCTTCAGAAGCCCGGCCAGCTGATGAAGAGCCCAGCTGACCAGTTCAACTGAAAGAGTGAAATCAGTTCAATAGACGAGTCAACTGATTTCACCAGCCCAACTGAAGACCAGTTCAGTTGACCAGTTCAAAGCATCAATCAGAACCAATCAGTTGCAAATCAAGACAATCTTTGTATTCTAGTGGATTCCAACTACCCACAAAGGTACAAAAGCTATGGTACGATCAATGTACAATAAGAGACGTTGCATCAGAGCTTAAAGCCAAAAGTTCTGGAATGGATTTCGAGAAATATATTCAAAATGAAACGGTCACAATAATTGAGTCTCACTGTATGTTCAGCCAAACGCCTATAAATAGAAGCTGAAGCTCAGTGAAGAAAACGACGAGAGCTGACAAGCGAAAAGAAGAAGGGCACGCATGTTGCATATCAACTTATAAGAGAGAACACTTTAATGTGTTATCAGCTTAGATTAGAAGCCTATTTCGCTAAATGTGTGAGAACATCCTTGTTCAGTTCTCACACACAATCACTCAAATTCCGTCTTGCACACAGACGTAAAACATGTGTATATAGTTGTAACGTCCGTACTTTTTGCTACTTAAAATTTGCGGAAAAATTAAAAATTTTCCTAAAAGAGTAACCAAACTTCAAAGCCTAAAAAGTAAACCGTACGTCCCCAAAAGTAAATGCAACAAAAGATTAAAAAAATAAGGTTTGACAAAAGTATTTGTTCAAAATCTCATGACCAGTAGCGTGAAATCATAGTATTTGACATTTCATAAAGACTTAAAAACTTGGGCGGTCCTCGGGTCTAGCCTCCTGCTCAGTCCAAGCCAGCTCCTTGGTCTCCACCCCTAGCCTCCTCAAAAACATCCTCACCTTCATCGATCAAGTTTAGTGAGTCTACAGACTCAACACGTATAAACTGGAAGTAACGAGAATTACGTAATAAAATCACACGCAACTTCAAAATAGAGAGTAAATACTTGAATCTTGAAATAGCCATTAAACTTGAACATACATACATAACATAGACGTGCCATAACGTGAAACTTTTCTTAAACATGCTTGCATATTTGTACATACTTGAACATACATAAACTTCATAATTTTGCGTAGAGGTATTTTTCAAAGCAAGTGACCCATAACATAAATCGCCTGATCAGACTAAACCAAAGTACTGGGCTGACAGGGAATATCCACTGCCACATTCATGAGATCCCCATTCATGCTTTAACGGGTGGATTGGCCCGTTCAGGTTTTAACGCTTTCCAATCCTGATCTAAACCTGTTCAGGCTAGGGTTTCCAATCCCATACATAAATTTGGTCACAAGATGTGAGGCCCAATACCTTAAGTAAGCCCAGCCCATTTCCCATTTCATTTATTAAATGAACCCAACCCATTTCTCCTATATCAGAACGTGAGAGCTCAATCCAGAATCTTCTCCTCTGCTTTGCACCCCGTCGCCTTTTCTTTGTCTTCTGCAGCGATCGCGCAGCGTCCCAGCGGCCAGAAATTTTGTGCAGTAGGTTATCACTTTTCATCCTCCATTCTATTAGCTTCTTTCTTTCCTTGTATCGGAAGGTTGCATGCTCGATCGGTCCTGTTTTCCAGCACGGTGCGTGAGCTTCGATTCGGATCTAGGTAAGGTTTTTGGCTTCGATTCTTGGTTGTTCTTGGTGTGTTAGTTGGTAAAAGTGTAGTATTAAGCTTTTCCCCTAATTTCCAGCTAGGTTTCCGGCGTGAACAGTAACTCCGGCGACTTTTCCGGCGAGCCATCTTCTCGAGTTCACCATTGTGTGTTTAAGCTTCGTTTCTTGAGGTTGTATCGTTGGACGAGTTTCATTCGATAGCCTTTAAGAATTTACCGTGGTATTGTAAGTTGTAGTTGAGGTACGCTCAAACCTATATCATTATGACGGTTATATTTGCGTGTAAGAATATTTGGTGAATGTTAATTGCTATTATGTGCATTGAATGTTTATTCTGTTGCATTCATGCATAAATTGTATTGGCATAACATATTGAGCCTTGACTCCTTTGACGGCTATTTATGTTGATCCTGTTGAGATATATTGAGTCATCAGAGGGACGAGTGGATTAGGATTAGCCACATTCCCAGATGACAGCTACGGACGAGCGACTTAGCTACTCGCATTCCCGATGCTATGTGCATGGACGAGCGGCAATTTGATGCTGCATTCCTGGCACGGGTGGCCACTGTTACTGTTGATGATGCTATTCGTTTGGACTCCATTTGGTATCCGTTATTCCATTGCTACCATTCATGCATCGCATAGCATTGCATTTACTTGATATTATTACATGTAGTAGCCCGAATTCCAAATCGGGTAATTAACGGATTAATGGTGATTAAGAAGGTTTAATGTGTAATTTTGACCGTGGTCATGATCGGACGGACCGAAGATGGTTCGGTAGCACCGAAGAGTTCGGACGATCCGAAGTGAGTTCGGTGGATCCGATCATGAGGTGTCAAGAGTTGATCGACACGTCAGTTTACATGCAAGTTCGGAAGATCCGAAGTGTAGGTTCGGTGGATCCGATCATGAGGTGTCAAGAGCCGATGGACACGTAGGAGTTCGGACGTTCCGAAGTGTGTTCGGTGGATCCGAACATAGCCTATAAATAGTGCTCGGATTTCCTCATTTTGTATTGTCATTTCTTGAGTTGTGTCTCATATTTGAGAGGGTTGGAAGGTTTCTAGGGTTAGTTTGTCGGTCGAGCGTTAGCCAAGAGCTGCCAGGATTGGTAGCGTAGCGACGCCTGAGTTTCGAGGCAATCGACATCAAAGGGCTGTCGACGGACGAAGGTAAACCCTAAACCTTTGGTAGTACTAGGGAGTACTGGTTTTGCTAGTCGAGCATGGTAGTATTGTTCATTGGGTATGCTTTTGTTGCGTAGGCTTGTTCTAGACCTGATTAGCAGTGTTGCGTAAGGCTAGGCTTGCTGTGATAGAGGTACGAAAGTACTATCCGAGATATCCTGGTTGAGTATACATTCATATATGCGTTGCATGATTATTTGCTGCATTGTTATATGTCATATGATGCATGCTATTATGTCACGAGTTATGATGCATATTGCATTTCATGTTGAGCCGTATCTCCTTCGAGATAGCCTTTATTATTGAGCTGTATCTCTTTCGAGATAAGCTATATCTTGTGGGGCCGCTCAGCCCTGTCTTGTCTTGTGGACGCATGGACACCGAGAGTACACAGTGGCCGACGGGTCGGGAGGGCTTCGGTGATCCGGGACATTTTAGGTCCACGTCTGTTCTTGTAGTGGATGCAGTGACCCAGAGGAGTACCGCGCGGCACTATCCACTTGGCGCCTCTAGACTGAGCATTTTGAGATCCTTTGTGACTCCTGTTTCTTGACTACCCTGGTATCATATCATAGCATGTGCATTTCATATAGGTCTGTATACTCATGCTTTTGTACTGGGCGTTCTTATCGCTCACGTCCTCGGTTTTGTTTATCTTGGACACCCCATTCCCACGGGGCAGGCCTCAGGTTGGACAGCTCAGGAGGAGGAGGAGGAGGACGTTGAGTAGCTGGTTGGTTTAGTTTATCGGTACTATTTTGTTTCGATATGGTTGTACTGGATATTTTAGTTTGAGTTATTCTAGACTTCGATTGGGTTGTATAACCATTATTTGTTGACTGTTTCCGCAATTATCTCTGATTGTTGTTAATTAGGTTAATTGCATGCTTAGTTCTTGATTAGTAGGTGATTCTGGAACGGGTCACTACATTACATGTCTTTTATTTACGTCGTGATTTTACTGGTTTGTCGTACTGGGGTCCGACCCCTGTTTTCTTTTGATGTTGTGGTTGTTTTTGATGTCATAGCAGGTCATTCCAGGGGTTTTGACGCGTCTGGTGGAGCGTCAGCGAGTGGAACCCAGTAGTCAGTCGGTTTGTGTCAGAGTTCCCAGATATTTATATATTATACTGGTTTGATACATTTGCCAGGGAGATGCCCTGTGTAGTTGTATGGTGATGTCTTTATGTGGTTTGGATTTTATTTGTGGTTTGTTGTTTCTAGTCCTGGCCAGTGCGGCTGTAGGATATTTGTTTGGTTGGTTGTGAACTTGACGTTATTTTCGAGCGTATATTACTGTTGTTGTGTTTTGAAATTTTTGGGATGTCCTACTTACGGGGAGGTCATGCCGAAATTTCTGTAGGCCCAAATGAACGTTTTAAACTCATTTTCGCTGTTTACACCATTTAATCCTTGTTGTTTGGTAATTAAATATTAATTAGAGCACGGACCCTGACAGTTTGGTATCAGAGCGTAACTGGGATACGCTCGAATTAGAGTCTAGGACACTCGAGTTTAGACACAAATAAAATGATTGTGCATGTGTTTTGATTATTTGCTCTTACTTGTTTCTATGTTTTGAATTAAATTGTATCAGCATGACTAGAGTGTATTTGTTTAAGTTTATGCTTTTATACTCAACCGATTATTTTGTTTCTGCCTGTGGATTAAATACCTGTGTCTTGTAGATGGCACCTGGGCGGAAGAGTAGAAAAGGAAAGGAAGTTGTTCAGGAGTCTGAAGCTCCTAACGTTAGAGGACTGAATGAGACTAACTGGGGAAGACGAGGTCGTCGTCCTCGGGGTGAAGCACAAAATGTAAATGTTGATCGTGAAGTGGATCAGTTAACGAGAGGAATGGGTGAAATGGAACTTGTGATATCTCGATTTCAGAATATGCGTCCTCCTCGATTCTTTGGGAATGAAGATGGCGAGAAAGCTATAGCGTGGCTAAAGAGTATGAAGCGTTTGTTCAATATGCTGGAGTACACCCCTGATTTGCAGCTTAAGTTGGCCATTTGTCAATTAAAGGACCGAACTCAGTTGTGGTGGGAAACTACTGAGGATGCTTTGAAGGAATCGGGTGAAAGAGTTACTTGGGATGTATTTTGCGCTCAGTTTGCTCAAGAGTATTCACCGCCTTCATACTATTCGGCAAAGGAAGCTGAGTTTAATAGATTGACTCAGGGAAATATGACTGTTGTGGAGTATGCCTCTCAATTCTCAGCGCTTCTTTCCTATGTTCCTCATGTTTCTAACAGCGATCGGAACAAGCTATCGCATTTTATGCAAGGATTGAATCGAACCATTTGCACTTTGGTAGTAGCTGGAGCACCTGTTAATTATGCCGATGCTGTTGAGAAAGCAAAGAATGTGGAGGCGTGTCTGCTTTTGGCAGAACCACAGTCTTTTCAACCAGGTTTTCCTCAGAGTTTCGGGGGCAATGTGCCGATGCCAGTGGGAGCACCACTATACCCATCTTTACTGCCGTATCAGCCTTCGCAGCCTTATCAGCAACCAAAGCAGCAAAGCTTTAAGGCCAAAGGAAAACAATTCAAGAAACAGACTCGTAGCAGTTCTTCTAGTTCCGGCAGTCAGCGTGGAAGCTCAGTTGGGTCCCCAGGTGGAGTATTTTGTGATCGTTGTGGTGGTAAGCATTTCAGTACTCAGTGTACGGGAGTTCAGGGATCTTGTAATATTTGTGGGCAAGTTGGACATTATGCTAGAGTATGTCTGAATGCACCAAGACAACAATTTCAGCAACCTCAGTTTGGTCAAGGTTTTAGAGGACAAGCAACTAGGCCTTTTGTTCCTACTCAGTCTTTTCAGCAATCTAGCTATCCTCAGCCTAGGGGTCCGGTTCAGCAACGTTTCCCAGGGCCACAGCAGGCTCGAGTTCATGCTCTAACCCAAGATCAAGTTCAAGACGCACCGGGCGGAGTTATCGCAGGTATCTGCCTTATTTTTAATCATCCTGCGCGCATATTGATAGACACAGGAGCATCTCATTCATTTGTATCTGTTGTATTTGTTGATGAGCATGAGATTGCTACTACTCCGTTGATAGATACTGTGTCAGTTTCTACTCCTGCCGGTGTATGTTTGATGTCCCATGAGATAATTCTGAATTGTGTGATTAGATTCGATGATAATATTATGATAACAAATCTCATCAAGCTAGATATGTCTGACTTCGACTGTATTTTGGGAATGGATACTCTGTCTAATTATCGAGCTACCGTTGATTGTTTCCATGGAGTTGTCAGATTCAGACCGTATTATGGCAGTAAATGGAATTTTTACGGTAGTGACTCTCAATCACGTATTCCATTAGTGTCAGCAATGGAAATGTTCAGACTTTTGTCAACAGGAAATGAAGGATTCATGATCTATGCAGTCGACGCAACTCAGAGAGAAAGATTGGAAGTTTCAGATATTCCTGTTGTCAAGGAATTCCCTGATGTATTTCCCGATGAAATTCCTGGATTTCCACCCCAGAGGGAAATTGATTTTAGCATTGAGTTGGTGTCCGGGACAAATCCTATTTCGAGAGCACCATACCGTTTGGCTCCAGCGGAGTTGAAAGAACTGAAAGAGCAATTACAGGACTTACTGGAAAAAGGCTATATTAGACCAAGTATGTCACCTTGGGGAGCTCCAGTATTGTTTGTCAAGAAGAAAGACGGAACGTTGAGAATGTGCATTGATTACAGGCAGTTGAACAAAGCTACTGTGAAGAATAAATATCCTCTGCCGCGTATCGATGACTTGTTTGATCAGTTGCAAGGTACGTCAGTTTATTCAAAGATTGATCTTCGTTCTGGCTACCATCAGCTCCGAGTTCGAGAGGAAGATGTGCCGATGACAGCATTTCGAACGTGTTATGAGCATTATGAATTTCTAGTTATGCCTTTTGGATTGACTAATGCTCCTGCAGTTTTTATGGATTTGATGAATCGTGTTTTTCGAGAATTTATAGACAGATTTGTCATTGTCTTCATAGATGACATTCTGATTTATTCGAAGACAAGGAAGGAGCATCGAGAACATTTAAGGTTAGTCCTCCAGACACTCAGAGCAGCGCAATTGTATGCAAAATTTTCTAAATGTGAATTTTGGCTGGACAGAGTAGTATTTCTGGGTCATGTTATATCAGCTCAAGGAGTATCAGTGGATCCTAGTAAGGTGGAAGCTGTTATCAATTTGCCAACACCGACGAATATTTCCGATATTCGCAGTTTCTTGGGATTGGCAGGGTATTATAGGCGTTTTATTGAAGGATTTTCTATTATAGTAAGGCCTATGACCCAATTAACGCAAAAAGATCGACGTTTTGTGTGGACTGATGAATGTGAGTCGAGTTTTCAGACTTTGAAGGAAAAGTTGACAACAGCTCTAGTGCTAGCTTTGCCATCAGGTTCAGGTGGATATGTTGTTTGTTCAGATGCATCTCTAAATGGACTTGGATGTGTTCTAATGCAAAATGGGCGAGTGATTGCATATGCTTCTCGTCAGTTGAAGCCGCATGAAACCCGATATCCAGTTCATGATTTAGAGTTGGCTGCCATTGTGTTTGCATTGAAGTTATGGCGTCATTATTTGTACGGTGAGCAGTTTGTGATTTATTCGGATCACAAGAGTCTTAAATATCTTTTCTCACAGCCTGACTTGAACATGAGACAGCGTCGATGGATGGAATTGCTTAAAGACTTTGATTGTGAGATTCAGTATCAACCAGGTCGAATGAATCTTGTTGCAGTTGCTCTCAGCAGGAAAGTTCAGAATGATATGCTGACATCTTTGACTATCTCTAAAGTTCACGAGCACTTGGGAACTTCAGGATGGACTTATCAAATCAGTGGAGACTACTTTATAGTGTCATCTATTCAAATTGAGCCACAGATTTTGTCCAGAATCAAAGCAGCACAGAAGACCGATCCGCACATTCGTAGATTGAAAGAATTGTCTCGAACAGGTCAGACAGAAAAGTTTAGTGTTGCCTCAGATGGTAGTCTGCGCTTTAATGGTAGACTTGTGGTTCCAAATTTGATAGATCTGAAAGAAGCCATATTAAAGGAAGCACATTGTAGTCGACACAGTATTCATCCAGGAATTCGAAAAATGTATCATACCTTGAGAGCTCATTATTGGTGGGAAGGTATGAAGAAAGACATTTCTCATTTTGTGGCTAAATGTTTAACTTGTCAACAAGTTAAAGCCGAGAGAATGAGACCTGGTGGAATGTTGCATAGTCTTGAAGTGCCACAGTGGAACTGGGAGCACATTGCTATGGATTTTGTGACTCATTTGCCTCGTTCTAACCGGGGTTGTGATGCGATTTGGGTGATTGTTGATAGATTGTCTAAATCAGCTCATTTTATTCCGTATGATCGTACTTGTACTTATATGAAAATGGCGAAATTATACATTGATCATATAGTGAGATTGCATGGTGTGCCAGTAACCATAGTATCTGATCGTGATCCAAGATTTGCTTCGAAGTTTTGGGGAAGTTTGCAATCAGCTTTGGGTTCAAAGTTGGCTATGAGCACTGCCTATCATCCACAGACAGATGGGTCAGTCAGAAAGAACCATCCAGACTCTAGAGGATATGTTACGAGCAGCAGTGATGGATTTCAAAGATGGTTGGCAAGAATCACTGTCTTTGGTTGAATTCTCTTACAATAATAGTTTTCAGGCAATAATCAGTATGACACCATTTGAAGCTTTGTATGGAAGAAAGTGCAGATCGCCGATATGTTGGGAAGATGTAGGAGAAAGACAGATGTCAAAACCAGAATTTATTCAAGAAATGAAAGATAAAGTTGAATTGATCAAGAAAAGGATGAAAGCAGCCCAGGATCGTCAAGCCAGTTATGCTAATAAAAGGCGTAGACCTTTAGAATTCCAAGTGGGCGATTATGTTTTCTTGAAAGTGTCACCTTTCCGAGGTACCATGAGATTTGGACATAAAGGGAAGTTAGCTCCGCGTTTTATTGGTCCATATATGATTATTGAGAGGATTGGCACATTGGCTTATCGTTTGGATTTGCCGCAGAGTTTGTCTTTGATACATAATGTGTTTCATGTATCTATGTTGCGGAAGTATGAGCCAGATCCGTCTCATATCTTGAATGTCGAGGATGTGGAGTTAGACAGTTCCCTTAGCTATGTTGAGCATCCAGTGCAAATTTTGGACCGCAAGGAAAGACAACTCAGAAGCAAGACGATTCCACTAGTTTTGGTGCAATGGAGTAGGCATGGAAGAGAAGAATCTACATGGGAATTAGAGGCAAAGATGCGACAAGAATGGCCTCATTTGTTTGAGAATGTTCAGAATTATGCGATGCATTCTGAATTTCCTATGTATTATCAGATGTAATGTTGTGGATATCAGTGTTGTGTTTGTTAGATTTCGAGGACGAAATCTTTTATTAGTGGGGGAGAATGTGAGGCCCAATACCTTAAGTAAGCCCAGCCCATTTCCCATTTCATTTATTAAATGAACCCAACCCATTTCTCCTATATCAGAACGTGAGCGCTCAATCCAGAATCTTCTCCTCTGCTTTGCACCCCGTCGCCTTTTCTTTGTCTTCTGCAGCGATCGCGCAGCGTCCCAGCGGCCAGAAATTTTGTGCAGTAGGTTATCACTTTTCATCCTCCATTCTATTAGCTTCTTTCTTGCCTTGTATCGGAAGGTTGCATGCTCGATCGGTCCTGTTTTCCAGCACGGTGCGTGAGCTTCGATTCGGATCTAGGTAAGGTTTTTGGCTTCGATTCTTGGTTGTTCTTGGTGTGTTAGTTGGTAAAAGTGTAGTATTAAGCTTTTCCCCTAATTTCCAGCTAGGTTTCCGGCATGAACAGTAACTCCGGCGACTTTTCCGGCGAGCAATCTTCGCGAGTTCACCATTGTGTGTTTAAGCTTCGTTTCTTGAGGTTGTATCGTTGGACGAGTTTCATTCGATAGCCTTTAAGAATTTACCGTGGTATTGTAAGTTGTAGTTGAGGTAAGCTCAAACCTATATCATTATGACGGTTATATTGGCGTGTAAGAATATTTGGTGAATGTTAATTGATATTATGTGCATTGAATGTTTATTCTGTTGCATTCATGCATAAATTGTATTGGCATAACATATTGAGCCTTGACTCCTTTGTCGGCTATTTATGTTGATCCTGTTGAGATATATTGAGTCATCAGAGGGACGAGTGGATTAGGATTAGCCACATTCCCAGATGACAGCTAGGGACGAGCGACTTAGCTACTCGCATTCCCGATGCTACGTGCATGGACGAGCGGCGATTTGATGCTGCATTCCTGGCACGGGTGGCCACTGTTACTGTTGATGATCCTATTCGTTTGGACTCCATTTGGTATCCGTTATTCCATTGCTACCATTCATGCATCGCATAGCATTGCATTTACTTGATATTATTACATGTCTTTTATTTACGTCGTGATTTTACTGGTTTGTCGTACTGGGGTCCGACCCCTGTTTACTTTTGATGTTGTGGTTGTTTTTGATGTCATAGCAGGTCATTCCAGGGGTTTTGATGCGTCTGGTGGAGCGTCAGCGAGTGGAACCCAGTAGTCAGTCGGTTTGTGTCAGAGTTCCCAGATATTTATATATTATACTGGTTTGATACATTTGCCAGGGAGATGCCATGTGTAGTTGTATGGTGATTTCTTTATGTGATTTGGATTTTATTTGTGGTTTGTTGTGTCTAGTCCTGGCCAGTGCGGCTGTAGGATATTTGTTTGGTTGGTTGTGAACTTGACGTTATTTTCGAGCGTATATTACTGTTGTTGTGTTTTGAAATTTTTGGGATGTCCTACTTACGGGGAGGTCATGCCGAAATTTCTGTAAGCCCAAATGAACGTTTTAAACTCGTTTTCGCTGTTTACACCATTTAATCCTTGTTGTTTGGTAATTAAATATTAATTAGAGCACGGGCCCTGACACAAGACATTTATCATACCTCAAAAACATGAAATATTTTCTTTGCACGTCGAACATACTTACTTGGCGTTGAGGGATTCGTTGGATTTCTCTTAGGGCCACTGTTGTAAATGCTAACATGAATTCGAATACTTAACTTGTGTAACTTAGACATAATAATCACGCTTACACACAAGCTCATTCATTTCCTTAGGACGTTCTAATATTCCCGTGACTCGACCATGTTAAACATTGCACTAACTAAGACATCGAACCTAAAAGCATTGAACATAAATGTTCCCAAAATGAAGTACATGGACCCCGTGCCTAGGTCCGGCTCCGGGTCCGTGTAGGTACTGTAAAATGTGTCGTGCAGAAAAGAGAAGGCACATACCTCGTGCCTAGGTCTGTGTAGGTACTGTTAAAACACAACGAAAAGACGGAAGGGCACGGGCCCCGTGCCAAGGTCCGTGTAGGCAGTGGAAAATGGTACTTCGAAGAAAACAAAGGCACAGACCCCGTGCCTGGGTTCGTGTACCCTCGGTGAAAGCAAACCAACAAAAAATCAATATATGTGATGCTTAACATTCTGAACATGATTGTACGAACAACGAACCGACGCCTCGAGATCCATCCTAGGGTGCTAATACATTGATACAACCCGTACAAACACCCAGAATCAACGACATCCAACCTACGACACGATACAACTCAAAAACACGAGACTTGACACCAAATCGTTTCTTACGACTTCTAATGAATTCAAGTGCCTATCGACACTAACCGATACACCAATTACCAACCCAACACCATACTAAACATACCTAAATGCAGCAATAGTCACCCGTCGAACCCAACGAAGCCTGGAACAATAAAACTTCAAGAACACATCAATAACATAATTTTCCAGAAAACACAGTTTGAGCAGTCCCACAAAAAACACCCTAACTCACTCAATTATTATCCAAGTATTTCTAATTTTATATCAAATCGAAGGTATCGAAAAGTTATACATTTTATACGTTGAAAGTTTTCCCAAAATCTCGACCGAAAAATCACAGTAAGATCAGCAAAAATGGTTTCAAAAGTGATCCAAACATTATTGCTCAAACTTCTACACATCACCCATGTGTTTTCTCGCATAAAAACATCACAACACATGATATGACTAGATCGACGCAGGAAAAACAGAATATACATGCCTTTGATGTGAAAAACTAACGATACGGCGATACCTAAGCGGAGACGGTGCGAGGCTTGATCTGGGACGATTGTGGCACTAAAATCATGCAATAAAATTCACAAAAAAATTTCTGGAATGATGAAGGGAATGGGGTGGCTGCTTTTTTCTCTCAAGAACCCTAAGGTTTGCTCTCTCAAAATAAATAAATCTGAATTAGAATAAGTGTGTGTGTGTTGAACGGTTTCAGTTTGTGTAAAAGTCTGTAAAACATGTGATTAGTTAATTAGGGAGAGTAAAATTTGCGTAATCAATAATTAACAAGGTAAATAAAATATTACTCGCCACTAACCTCTAATAAAATTCTCTAATTTAAATAAAATGCCCAAGTTCTAAATCTTTAAAAGTTTTGAACTCATAAAATCACTAAATAAATAATTTAGGTTTTAAAATACTAACACTTCATAAATTAATTGAAATGCCTCACCTTTAATCTAAAATAAAATAGCGCATTAAAATTTTGCCAAAAATCATCGCCGGTCTTTTCCTCGATTCCGCCCCGAATAATCACCTGAAACAGGAAACTTGCAAAACATTTAACGTGCATCACAAAACTTCAATAACTTAAAATAATGCATTTAAATAAATCATGCATCGCTAAAATCCATTTAAACTTGAATAACTAACTTAACAATTAAATAATGCATGTGATTTACGTGTACTGATTTTGGGCTCTACAGTTCCTCCCCCACTTATATAAATTTTGTCCTCGAAATTAAATCTTACCAAACAACTCTGGGTAGTGGTTCCTCATGTCCGCCTCTGACTCACAAGTGGCTTCCTCCGTGGATTGATTTAGCCATCGGACTCTGACCAACTTGGTCACTTTGTTCCGAAGCCTACGCTCATGTCTGTCTAGGATTTGGACAGGTCTTTCCTCATACGACAGGTCTGGAGCCAACTGTAACGGTTCATAGCTCAACACGTGCGAAGGATTAGCTAGGTACTTTCTCAGCATCGAGACGTGGAACACATTGGGTAACCCGGCCAGATTCGACGGAAGGGCAACACGATAGGCTAGTGTCCCAACTCTGTCTAGAATCTCGAAAGGTCCAATAAACCTCAGACTCAGCTTGCCTCTTTTCCCAAATCTCATAACACCCTTCATGGGTGCTATCTTTACAAAAAACGTGGTCACCTACGACATACTCGAGATCTCTCCTTCTCTTATCATCATAACTTTTCTGACGACTCTGGGCAGTCTTCATCCTGTCTCGGATCTTTACCACCACATCTGCAGTCTGCTGAACTATCTCGGGACCAAGTTCTGCTCTCTCTCCGACTTCGTCCCAATGAATTGGCGATCTGCACTTCCTTCCATAATGCCTCGTAGGGTGCCATACCTATAGATGCTTGGAAGCTATTGTTGTAGGTAAACTCCACTAGGGGTAGCTTAGATTCTCAATTCCCATGGAAATCAATTACACAAGCCCTCAACAATTCCTCCAAAATCTGTATCACCCGCTCAGACTGGCCATCTGTCTACGGGTGAAACGTTGTACTGAACAGCAACTTCGTACCCATGGCTGCATGTAAGCTCTTCCAGAAGGACGACGTAAACCTCAGGTCCCTGTCGGACACAATATAAACTGGGATCCCGTACAATCGAACTATCTCCCTGATATAGAGCTCCGCATACTACGTCATGGAGAAAGTCGTCTTCACTGGAAAGAAGTGCGATGACTTAGTGAGTCGATCCACTACAACCCAAATAGAATTTGATCCTCTGACTGAACTCGGCAAACCAACCACAAAGTCCATTATAATATTCTCCGTTTCTACTCTAGGATGGGGAGTGGCTTAAGAATTCCTGTTGGCCTCTGATGTTCCGCTTTCACTTGCTGGCAAGTGAGACATTCTGATACGTATCGACGGATGTCTCTCTTTTTACCTGGCCACCAATATAGGATTTGCAAATCTTTGTACATTTTGGTCCCTCCTGGGTGAATGGAATACGGAGATGTATGTGCCTCTGATAAAATATCTTCTCTGATCGAGTCAACACTGGGAACCCACATTCTACCTCTGTATCTCACAATACCATCTGACACTGTGTAGAGTACACTGCCCTTGGCTTCATCTTTCAGTCTTCATTTTTGCAACTGTTCTTCTGAAGACTGTCCTTGACGAATACGGTCTAGCAAATCAGATATGACTGCCAGATTAGACAGGCTAGGCGCTCTGCCCTTACGGTAAACCTCTAGACCAAAACTTTGAATCTCAGACTGAAGGGGACTCTGCACTGACAACTGTGGTACAACTACCACTTTCCTGCTCAAGGCGTCTGCGACAACATTAGCTTTCCCTGGATGGTAGCTAATTTTGCAATCATAGTCTTTCACCAATTCAAACCATCGTCTTTGTCTCATATTCAGCTCTTTCTGCGTGAAGAAATACTTGAGACTCTTGTGATCAATAAATATCTGACATTTCTCGCTGTACAAGTAATGTCTCCAAATTTTCAGCGCAAAGACAACATCGGCTATTTCCAGATCGTGAGTCTGATAGTTCTTCTCATGCACCTTCAACTGCCTGGAAGCATAAGCTATAACCCGACATTTCTGTATCAACACTGCGCCTAACCCGAGCTTAGATGCATCGGTGTATAACACAAAATCTCCTTGCCCTGATGGCATGGCTAACACTGGCGCTGAAATAAGAGTTTGCTTCAAAGTGTCGAAGCTCTTATGACATTCGCCACTCCATATGAACTTAGCATTCTTCTTGGTCAGTGAAGTGAGCGGCACTGCTA
The DNA here is from genome assembly GCF_022965805.1 of Primulina eburnea. Classification (NCBI taxonomy): domain Eukaryota; kingdom Viridiplantae; phylum Streptophyta; class Magnoliopsida; order Lamiales; family Gesneriaceae; genus Primulina; species Primulina eburnea. Next base: position 22,200,316 of record NC_133118.1, read on the forward strand.
TCGACAAAAACCCCTGAATAAACTTACGGTAGTAATATGCTAAACCCAGAAAACTGCTGATCTCTGACGCATTCTTCGGCTCAACCCATTCCTTAACTGCCGCTACCTTAGCTGGCTCCACCTCAATGCCGCTGCTAGATATAAGATGACCCAAAAATTCTACCTTCTCCAACCAAAACTCACATTTACTGAACTTCACAAATAACTTGAGACTCTACAAGGTCTGTAGAACTGTCCTCAAGTGCTGACTCTGCTCTTCATGTTTCTTCGAGTAAATAAGAATATCGTCAATGAAAACTATGACGAATTGGTCTAAGTAGGGCTGGAATACTCGGTTCATGAGGTCCGTGAAAATTGCTGGAGCATTCGTCAGTCCAAACGGAATCACTAAGAACTCAGAATGCCCATACCTGGTCCTGAAGGCTGTCTTGTGAACATCTACGTCTTTCACCTTCAGCTGATGATACCCTGATCAAAGATCTATCTTAGAGAACAATGTAGCTCCTGATCAAACAAGTCTTTGATTCTAGGAAGTGGGTATTTATTCCTGATCGTTACCTTGTTCAATTCTCGGTAATCGATACACAACCTTGTAATGCCCGGGAATTTAATCCGGTTAATCTGTAATTATTGATTTATAATTTGATATGATTACGAAAGGATTAATCGGGACACGAAATACAAGTACGTGTGAAAAGTGGGTGTTTATGTGCGAAGGATTCACGCACATGCGCGAGCCAATGCGTGCACATGCTCGCAGCGTCCAGAGGAGTTGGCGCACATGCGCCGAGTAAGTCGCGCACATGCGCGCAGCGTCCAGAGAAGTTCGCGCACATGCGCGAGTGTAGCGCGCACATGCGCGGGAGGTCCCGAACCCTGGGCGCATATGCGCCGAGATGAACGTGCATATGCGCGAGTGAGCGAAGGCGGGAGGCAGTGTGTCTCGCGCATATGCGCGACGATTTGCGCGCATATGCGCGAGTAGTCCAGAAGCTGGACAGCACTTCCGGCGCATATGCGCGGATTTTGGGCGCGCATATGCGCCAATCATGCAGAACAAGGACAAGCCATTTGGCCTAAATGGTGCTACGTGTGTATATATGGATATATATATATATATATATATATATATATATATATATATATATATGTATACACGATTCATTCCTGCAAAAATAAGAAAAGGGAAGGAACAAGGAACCGAGGGTAGATTCGGAGATTGTGAACAATCCGTCCGTTTGATTTCAAATCCGACTTCAGTACCGAGTTCCTATCAACGTAGGCTACGACTGGACGTAAGTTTTGCTACGTTTTGACATGTTTTGAAATTAAACTATTGTCAGAATTAAATAGGATTCATATATGATGTTCTTGTCATGTTAGACATCATAGAATCGAAGTCAGATTGAGAAACGGCTTGATTATGGAATTGTTATGATTTTTGGATTCAATTTGACTGAGAATTCATATCATAACTGTATGGTTATTGAGATTATGACTGGTATCGGTATTGATTATGAGTTCTGATATTATATCTGTGATGTTTGGACTGACGGGATTATTGAGACAGTATTGTTATGCCGTCGAAACATCAGTTGATTGAAATTGATCAGAATCGGTATTGATTTAGATTGTATTGATATACCGTATGTCGATTGACATTGATCAGATTGTATTGTGATTTGATATTGATCAGAACAGGTATTGAATTGAATTGTGTATTGATATTATACATATTCAACTGTTATTACCAGATTGGGAATGGACCGAGATAGAGTCGGGACTTCTTCTTCTTCGTCAGACCGAGAAGATAAAGGTATAAATTAATGTTGAGTTGGGATTGCACAACTCGAGGAAGGTTTGACTCGAGTTTCCCTAAATCACATACTTACCTTATTGCATTGATATTTGCATTAAGTTGATTGATGTACTTGTTCTCTTGATATTAGACGACAGGTATTAGACGAGTTATCTTGTGACAGAAGTGCCAGATAGTGGTGGTATCGCCACGGCACATTGCACGATGTCTCAAGATAGGATATTAGCGATAGAGCTACAGTCCTTGACGGTTAGGTCAGGACACTGGATGTTTGGTTATATCGAGTAATGGAATCTATTACGGAATTCGATATAGGAACACCATATTTGGTTATATCGAGTAAAGGGTATTGGAATTCTTCTATTACGGAATTCGATATAGGAATACCAGGGCACTGGTTATATCGAGTAATAGAGATTATGGTTCCATCCTTTACGGAATTCGATATAGGAATACCACATCTGGAAACCGGGATCCCTAGACTAGGATTGAGTCTAGTCTAAAACGTAGAGTCACTAGCCTGAGTGACAGCTAGATTGAATGGTATTGAGTAATACTGATTTATGTTCCTGATATTGGTACATGTTTAGAATAGAAGTTATTCTTGATATTGAGTATGTGCCTGATATTGGTATATGTTTAGAATATGAATTATTCTTGATACTGATCATGTTCCTGATGTTGGTCCGTGTTTAGAATAGGAATTATTCTTGAGATTGATTTATGTTCCTGATATTGGTACATGCTTAGAATAGGATTTATTCTAGATATTGAATTATGTTCCTGATTAGGGTACATGTTTAGAATATGATTTATGCTTGTTATTGATTTATATCATGATGTTGATATAGAATATGATTTTTGTTATATGCTCTTATATGATTTATATGATTGCATGTATACATGATTTATACTGGGATATTTATATCTCACCGGAGTTATCCGGCTGTTGTCTTGTTTGAGTGTGTGCATGGCAACAGGTGGGCTAGAATCAGGGTCGTGAAGAGAATGAGGCTGGATTAGATAGCGTGGAGATCCGGGCTTCAGAAGCAACTTAGGATTCAGCACCGACATGTAGTTGAACCTAGTGGGATTATTGTAGATAACATCAGATTTGTATGTTCATGTTTAACATGTAATTTGATTTTAATTACATTACGTTTCCGCTTTGCATTTTAAAAGAAAAATTTTTAGACCCTGTTTATTATGAATGATTAAATATTCCTAAAGACGATTAAGGAATGGATTAGCGTCCGGGTCCACACAACAGGTGGTATCAGAGCTGTAGGTCCTTGAACTTTAGGTTCCTTAGCACTGAGATAGAAAAGAGTGAGCGGGGTAGAATGTGTTTTCTTTCCTGCTTTTGATTGCTAGCATGTGATATAGTATTCTGTTGATTTACATTGAGTATGCTAGCATGCCAGCATGTTTTATTGCGTTTATATGTATGTTACCTGAATATCTGAATTGATTTGGTAATATATCTGATTTGAAAATGAATCAGAACCAATTCTTGATCAGAAGGTAAGCTGATCAGAAAGGGATTGGGATTAATTATCTCTTGTGATTACTGATTCCTGTGATCATCAGATATACCTCGTAGAAGATTTCAGAAAGTGGTAGTACTTCGTCTGATCAGATAAATGTATCAGAAATTCAGATGGAAATTAAATTGAAAAAGTTTCAGTTATTTCATCCGCCGATTCTGAGTGGTATTGGGACGTCTGAAGAGTATGAGAACTGGTTGGATGACATAGAAATACTGTTTGATTTACTCGATTGTACAGATGAATAGAAAGTTAAACTGGTTTTCCCTCCGTTACGAGAAGCTGCCAGAAGTTGGTGGATTACAACCAAAGGAGTACTAGAACTGAGAGGTTCCCGAGGATTTCAGGGAGCTGGATCATCTGGATATGGTGATCAAGGAACAGACCCAGGACACACTTGATGATATAGTGGCAGGTATTGTTCCTTTATGATTATGGTGCATATGTATTGATATATACTAATGCAATCAGTATGATTATCCTGGATTGGGTGGCACTGATATACGCTTTACCTGTTGAGTCTGTATTACTGTAGTATTGATCTTTGTATCTTTTGGGGAAAGAATTTGATATCAGTGATATTCCGTGATATATTGTATACTGCAGTAAGTTGAAAATGAGATTGAATTAGACTAGATTGTACTTGTATTGTCTGAAGATGACTGCATAATGGATATTGATATATCGAACAAGTACAGAGCTGTGAAAGATTCTTGCCAGGAGATGGTAAGATTCGGACCTGAAATGGCCAAGAAATGAATGATATACAGTAAGGGATTTAGATTTTGAATTCCTTGATATCTGTATTGTTTATGATTCGATGATTATCGAAAGGAATGGAGTAATTCCGTATGTATTCAGTTGATGACTGAAGTTGAGCGTATCAGGGATTGATTTACTAATAGCAGGAAGTTTGCTATAGTTTTTCAGATAAGATTTCAGGTTGTCCTGTATCCGGAAGAGTGATTTCAGCCCTGATTTGATTCCAGGTATTGGTTTCATTTTAGAATTTCTTATAGACTGATACTGATTGAATTGAAAGAATTGAGATATCAGTTGAAAGATTTATTGCCTGAGAGTTAGAGTTACATTTGATTTTATGTTTCTCTGGAAAGTATTTCAGTTCCAATGATGGATTGATAAATCCTGTGTTCAGCAATATTCTGAAGACATTATGCTCGTTTTATCTATGACATTTTGATATATTCGTAGTGTATGATTGAATTGAATATTCTGGGAACTAAGATTGTGGTATACCGAATTGTTCGGATATGAATCTCGATTGTGACAGATGGTACTCAGAGTCTATGATATCTGAAGATAGTATACTGACTGAATTATAGTACTGTTGAGACAGGGATCAGTGACTGAGAATGACATTGAAGATGGTAGAATTTCCGGGATGTCAGAAATGTCAGAGATTGTGTCTTATGCAGTCATTAGATCAGCATTGTGTACTGATATTCTGAATCTGATATGATATTATTATCACTCTGAGTCTGTGTTTGATATCGATTGTTATGAATCACTGAGATGATAAACAGTTCAGAAGTTGAATCAGACTGTTCAGAACTTGATTTTGATAGTCAGAACAGTGTGTCAGAGCCGATTACCAGGTAGGTAATATTTTATTTTATATGATTAGCTGATTTGTTTGTGTCAGATATTCGGATTTGAATGGCAGGTATTGTCAGATGCACACAGTAGTAGATTCAGTACGATTCTGGTAACAGGAAATGTGTGGTAATTCGAATGGACAGTTTTGATATAAACAGATGAAATCAGTTATGTCAGAATTTATATTGAAATGTCTAAATCGTTGACTGATGAAGACAGGAAGATAGAAACCAGGAGATTGGTTATATCGATTATTGATTCTTAAATAGAAATGGGAGTACATTTCTATGGATTTTGTGAGGGAATCACCGGAATTTTGCCAAGATTGTATCAGTAGGTAGTTATGATTGAACGATTGTTCAATCTGCCTATGTTAGATTGTACAGGATAACGTACAAATATGACCAGACGACTGAGAGGTATGTCAGAAACGGAGGTCAGATTGTATTGAATGCCAAATTTGATTTTATCAGACTGTGATATTCGTTTGATTCTGTATTTTTGGCTGAGGGTATAGATTGATTTTTAGCTATAAGTTATAGATTGACGGATAGTCGGAGTGAACTATCTAGATACTGGAGGATATCCAGGACATGTAGTGCTGGATTTTAGCACTAGTTGACATAATTCATTGTCGCTTGTGAATTATTGTACAATAATAGCTATCAGATGATTATCGAAATATCTTTGGTCGAGATATTGTACAGTGAAAACTGCGGATTTCCTTGGTATTGGAATGATATTGCGGTGATGCCTGAGATTGAATTTGATTGGATCAGAAATCTGATAAAGGAAATGAAACTGATTCAGAGGGAAATGAGGATAGCTCAGAATACATAGATTAAATAAGCCAACGTCGGACGATGACGATTGGTATTGGAGGTCGAAGGTTGAATATATCCTTGAATAGGATTAATAGATGAGGATATTGATTTGCTTTAGAATTGTTGATTGGTATATACGGATGTTGTATAGCTAATAGTGGTGATTGATTCTATCACAAGTTATTTTGAGTAGGATTAGGATATTATACTCCTTGAAGGATTATTCCTGTCTGGAATCAGAGATCCGTAAAAGAAAAATATTTCAGAACGAAGATTATTCTGTTGTTGATAACACAGTAAGGGTGTCAGTAGGTCAATGAGACTATCTGAAAGACAGAATCTGATATGAGATTGAAATTTCAGATTGATTCATGGAGATAAGTTTTCTGATTTACCTCTTGTATACGTTTCGTGTTGATATCTGACTTGATTACCAGTGATTTCGAGGACGAAATCGTATCTTAGGGGGGGAGAAATGTAATGCCCGGGAATTTAATCCGGTTAATCTGTAATTATTGATTTATAATTTGATATGATTACGAAAGGATTAATCGGGACACGAAATACAAGTACGTGTGAAAAGTGGGTGTTTATGTGCGAAGGATTCACGCACATGCGCGAGCCAATGCGCGCACATGCGCGCAGCGTCCAGAGGAGTTGGCGCACATGCGCCGAGTAAGTCGCGCACATGCGCGCAGCGTCCAGAGAAGTTCGCGCACATGCGCGAGTGCAGCGCGCACATGCGCGGGAGGTCCCGAACCCTGGGCGCATATGCGCCGAGATGAACGCGCATATGCGCGAGTGAGCGAAGGCGGGAGGCAGTGTGTCTCGCGCATATGCGCGACGATTTGCGCGCATATGTGCGAGTAGTCCAGAAGCTGGACAGCACTTCCGGCGCATATGCGCGGATTTTGGGCGCACATATGCGCCAATCATGCAGAACAAGGACAAGCCATTTGGCCTAAATGGTGCTACGTGTGTATATATGGATATATATATATATATATATATATATATATATATGTATACACGATTCATTCCTGCAAAAATAAGAAAAGGGAAGGAACAAGGAACCGAGGGTAGATTCGGAGATTGTGAACAATCCGTCCGTTTGATTTCAAATCCGACTTCAGTACCGAGTTCCTATCAACGTAGGCTACGACTGGACGTAAGTTTTGCTACGTTTTGACATGTTTTGAAATTAAACTATTGTCAGAATTAAATAGGATTCATATATGATGTTCTTGTCATGTTAGACATCATAGAATCGAAGTCAGATTGAGAAACGGCTTGATTATGGAATTGTTATGATTTTTGGATTCAATTTGACTGAGAATTCATATCATAACTGTATGGTTATTGAGATTATGACTGGTATCGATATTGATTATGAGTTCTGATATTATATCTGTGATGTTTGGACTGACGGGATTATTGAGACAGTATTGTTATGCCGTCGAAACATCAGTTGATTGAAATTGATCAGAATCGGTATTGATTTAGATTGTATTGATATACCGTATGTCGATTGACATTGATCAGATTGTATTGTGATTTGATATTGATCAGAACAGGTATTGAATTGAATTGTGTATTGATATTATACATATTTAACTGTTATTACCAGATTGGGAATGGACCGAGATAGAGTCGGGACTTCTTCTTCTTCGTCAGACCGAGAAGATAAAGGTATAAATTAATGTTGAGTTGGGATTGCACAACTCGAGGAAGGTTTGACTCGAGTTTCCCTAAATCACATACTTTACCTTATTGCATTGATATTTGCATTAAGTTGATTGATGTACTTGTTCTCTTGATATTAGACGACAGGTATTAGACGAGTTATCTTGTGACAGAAGTGCCGGATAGTGGTGGTATCGCCACGGCACATTGCACGATGTCTCAAGATAGGATATTAGCGATAGAGCTACAGTCCTTGACGGTTAGGTCAGGACACTGGATGTTTGGTTATATCGAGTAATGGAATCTATTACGGAATTCGATATAGGAACACCATATTTGGTTATATCGAGTAAAGGGTATTGGAATTCTTCTATTACGGAATTCGATATAGGAATACCAGGGCACTGGTTATATCGAGTAATAGAGATTATGGTTCCATCCTTTACGGAATTCGATATAGGAATACCACATCTAGAAACCGGGATCCCTAGACTAGGATTGAGTCTAGTCTAAAACGTAGAGTCACTAGCCTGAGTGACAGCTAGATTGAATGGTATTGAGTAATACTGATTTATGTTCCTGATATTGGTACATGTTTAGAATAGAAGTTATTCTTGATATTGAGTATGTGCCTGATATTGGTATATGTTTAGAATAGGAATTATTCTTGATACTGATCATGTTCCTGATGTTGGTCCGTGTTTAGAATAGGAATTATTCTTGAGATTGATTTATGTTCCTGATATTGGTACATGCTTAGAATAGGATTTATTCTGGATATTGAATTATGTTCCTGATTAGGGTACATGTTTAGAATATGATTTATGCTTGTTATTGATTTATATCATGATGTTGATATAGGATATGATTTTTGTTATATGCTCTTATTTGATTTATATGATTGCATGTATACATGATTTATACTGGGATATTTATATCTCACCGGAGTTATCCGGCTGTTGTCTTGTTTGTTTGTGTGCATGGCAACAGGTGGGCTAGAATCAGGGTCGTGAAGAGAATGAGGCTGGATTAGATAGCGTGGAGATCCGGGCTTCAGAAGCAACTTAGGATTCAGCACCGACATGTAGTTGAACCTAGTGGGATTATTGTAGATAACATCAACATGTAATTTGATTTTAATTACATTACGTTTCCGCTTTGCATTTTAAAAGAAAAATTTTTAGACCCTGTTTATTATGAATGATTAAATATTCCTAAAGACGATTAAGGAATGGATTAGCGTCCGGGTCCCCACAAACCTCATGCTCCCATCCTTATTTTTCACAAAGAGCACTGGTGCGCCCCATGGTGAGAAACTAGGGCGGATGAATTCCTTGTCAATAAGCTCCTGAATCTGGTGCTTGAGTTCTAAATCTCAGCTAGAGCTAATCGGTACGGTTCCTTGGAGATTGGCACAATGTCTGGCATAAGATCAATTGAAAACTCCACCTCTCTCTCTTGTAGAAGGTCTGTGACTTCATATGGAAAGACGTCACGAAATTCTCTGACTACTGGTACGTCATTTATAGACAAAGTGGGCATGTCAGGTGTTGAAATAATGTTGGCCAAGAAAGCCTGACAACCCTTGTGTTTAAGTCTCCGCGCTTGAATGCAAGAGATCATGCGAGGGAAGCTCCTCCATCTAGCTGGCTCGAAGAGAAACTGCTCCATGCCTAAAGGTCTTACTAACATTGACCTTTTCTGAAAATCAATTAGGACTCTATTCTTTGTCAGCCTGTCCATACCCAAAATAATATCAAATTCTGGCATCGGCAACACTATCAGATCGGCATATACCAGGTGGCCCTGCAGTTCTAGATCAACATCTCTGACCACGCCGGTAGCTAATAGTTATTCCCCTGATGGGACTGTCACTGAGTAGTTCACATCAAGACCGATGGACTTGATGTCTAAATGATTAGCGAATATCTCCGGAGTGGCTCTTGAATCTATCAGGGCCTTCGTAGTTAATCTCTTGATGAAAATGTTCCCTGAGAGATGTTAGCATAAAACACTATCTTATATCCCGAAAATTCTAACCTTAACCTTAGGCAACAAAAGAGATCAAAATGTCTACTATCATCCTAATAATCTCAATTCAAAACAACATGCAAGGCAAAGTAATACGATGATTAATTAATTAGTTTACCAGTCAATAACGTCGTGTCTGGGTTCGCATCCTGAGCATGCATGGCGAACACTCTTCCCTGTGTTGGTTGCCTCCACTGTGGCCACTCCTTCAGCATGTGGTCACTCGCTCCGCACTTGAAACATTTGCCCGACCCATACAAACACTATCCCGGGTGCTGGCGGTTGCACTTCGGGCACACCGGGTGCTCTCCTGGCCTCTTTCATGCCTTCTGTTGTGGCATAGGACCATTGCCCTTAGGCGGTCCCTAATAAGGCTTCTTCCCTGGTTGCCCTTGGAACGGCCTCTTAAACTGAGGTCGCTATTGCTGCTGCTGCTGAGGTTCCTGATAGGGCCTCTTTCCGTGCCTATCAACCTCGATATCTCTCTGGTCCTGCTCTGCCGCCAAGGTACTAGACACAACGACTGCATATGTAGTTGGACCAGCTACTCAGACATCTCAGCGCAAGATCGGCCGCTACCCATCCATGAAATGCCTCAACTTCTCTCGGGCATCATTAGCAATTAGGGGCACAAAGTAACACCCCCTCTCAAATTTTCGCACGAACTCTGCTACGCTGCTGTCTCCCTGCCGCAGCGCCATGAACTCTCTAGTCAACCTGGATCGTACTTCCTCAGTGAAGTACTTGGAGTAGAACACCTCTTTAAAGCCATCCCAAGAAAGGGTCTGTAGATTTGCTGCCACGGACGCACTGTCCCACAACAGTCTGGCGTCCCCGGTCAGTAGAAATGTGTCACACGTGACCCTATATGCATCTTGCAGCTCCATAAAGGCAAAAGTCACCTCGATGGATTTAATCCATCCTTCTGCTACCATCGGGTTAGTAGTCCCCAAAAAATCCTTTGGACTCATCCGTTTGAACCTTTCGTAAACTGCCTCTAGTCTGGCCTCGCCTCTGTATTTGCCGCAGCCTTGTTCCCCGAAAACTGTGCGAAGAACTGCGTCATACCTGCGAGCATCTGCGCCTGCATGTCTGGAGGTGGAGGAGGAGGAGCGTCTCTCCCCTCCTCTCGGGCCTCTCTGCCCTCCTCTCTTGCTTCCCGGTTAATCAAGCGTTTAGGAGGCATATTGTTCCAATAATTTACCCAACACGTAAACCCCACATGCAAGAACATAATAATAGTATCATCAGATGCATGTACTTTGAACTAAAAATGTTAACATGCTGAAATCATGACTCTATGATTACTACGTAACATAATTCAAAACGTTAAAACTTAGAGACTTGAGGTATGAGTTCGTGAGCTTCTTGCAACTGGCAGTAGGCATAACCCTTTAGAAGAACACCGCTCTTATACCAACTGTAACGTACCATACTTTTTGCTACTTAAAATTTGTGGAAAAATTAAAATTTTTATTAAAAGGGTAACCGAACTTCAAAGTCGATAAATTAAACTGTACGTCCCCAAAAGTAGATGCAACATAAGATTTAAAAAATAAGGTTTGACAAAAGTATTTGTTCAAATCTCATAACCAGTAGCGTGAAATTAGAGTATTTGACATTTCATAAAGACTTAAAAACTTGGGCGGTCCTCGGGTCTAGCCACTTGCTCAGTCCAAGCCAGCTCCTTGGTCTCCACCCCTAGCCTCTTCAAAAAAAAAAATCCTCACCTGCATCGATCAAGTCTAGTGAGTCTAAAGACTCAACACATATAAACTGGAAGTAACGAGTAGTACGTAATAAAATCACATGCAACTTCAAAATAGATAGTACATACTAGAATCTTGAACTTGCCATTAAACTTGAACATACATACATAACATAGACGTGCCATAACGTGAAACTTTTCTTAAACATGCTTGCATACTTGTACTTACCTGAATATACATAAACTTCATGATTTTGCGTAGAGGCATGTTTCAAATCAAGTGACCCGTAACATGAATCGCCTGATCAGACTAAACCAGAGTACTGGGCTGACACAGAATATCCACTGCCACATACGTGAGATCCCCGTTCATGCTTTAACGGGTAGATTGGTCCCCGTTCATGCTTTAACGCTTTCCAATCCTGATCTAAACCTGTTCATGCTTTAACGGGGTGGATTGGTCCTTGGTCATGCTTTACCGCATTCCAATCTCATACATAAATTTGGTCACAAGACATTTAGCATACCTCAAAAATTTGAAATATTTTCTTTGAACGTCAAACATACTTATTCGCGTTGAGGGATTCTTTGGATTTCACTTTGGGTCACTGCTGCACATGCAAACATGAATTCGAATACTTAACTGTTGTAACTTAGACATAATAATCACGCTTACACACAAGCTCATTCATTTCCTTAGGACGTTCTAATATTCCCGTGACTCGACCTTCTTAAACATTGCACTATCTAAGACATCGAACCTCAAACCATTCAACATAAATGTTCCCAAAATGAAGTACACGGACCCCGTGCCCAGGTCCGGCTCCGGCTCCGGCTCCGTGTAGGTACTGTAAACTGTGTCGTGCAGAAAAGGGAAGGCACGGACCCCATGCCTAGGTTCATGTAGGGGTCTGTGTAGGTACTGTAAAAACAAACTGAAAAGAAGGAAGGGCACGGACCCCGTGCCAGGGTCCGTGTGGGGATCCGTGTAGGAACTGGAAATGGTACTTCGAAGAAAACAAAGGCACAGACCCCGTGCCTGGGTCCGGGTCCGTGTACCCTCGGTGAAATCAAACCAACGAAAATTCAATATATGTGATGCTCAACATTCTGAACATGATTGTACAGACTACGAACCGACACCTCGAGACTCATCCTAGGGTGCTACTACATTGATATAACCCGTACAAACACCCTGAATCAACGACATCCAACTACGACACGATACAACTCAAAAACACGGGACTTGACACACAAACCTTTTCTTGCGACTTCTAATGAATTCAAGTGCCTATCAACACTAACCGGTACACCAATTACCAACCCAACACCATAGTAAACATACCTAAATGCCGAAACAGTCACCCATCGATGCCAACGAAGCCTAAAACAATAAAACTTCAAGAACACATCAATAACATAATTTTCCAGAAAACGCAGTTTGAGCAGTCCCACGAAATACACCATAACACACTCAATTTTTATCCAAATATTTCGAATTTTATATCATATCGAAGGCATCAAAAATTTCTACATTTTATACGTTGAAAGTTTCCCAAAGTCTTGGCCGAAAAATCGCAGTATTTAAAAGATCAGTAAAAACGAGATTTGAGATCCCAAAAATGGTTTCAAAAGTGATCCAAACATGATTGCTCAAACTTCTACACATCACCCATGTGTTTTCTCGCATAAAAACATCGCAACACATGATATGACTAGATCGACGCAGGAAAAACAGAATATACATGCCTTTGATGTGAAAAACTAACGATACGACGATACCTAAGCGGAGACGGTGCGAGGCTTGATCCGGGACGATTGTGGCACTAAAATCTTGCAATAAAATTCACGAAAAAATTTCTGGAATGATGAAGGGAATGGGGCGGCTGCTGTTTTCTCTCAAGAACCCTAAGGTTTGCTCTCTCAAAATAAATAAATCTGAATTGGAATGAGTGTGTGTGTGTGTGTGTGTGTGTTGAACGGTTTCAGTGTGTGTAAAACATGTGATTAGTTAATTAGGGTGGGTAAAATTTGCGTAATCAATAATTAAAAAGATAATTAAAATATTACTCTCCACTAACCTCTATTAAAATTCTCTAACTTAAATAAAATGCACAAGTTCTAAATTTTAAAAGTTTTCAACTCATAAAAACAATAAATAAATAATTTAGGTTTTAAAATACTAACACTTCATAAATTAATTGAAATTCCCCAGCCTTAACTTAAAATGAAATACCGCATTATAATTTTTCCAAAAATTGTCGCCGGTCTTTTCCTCGATTCCGCCCCGAATAATCGCCTGAAACAGGAAACTCACAAAACATTTAACGTGCATCACAAAACTTCAATAATTTAAAATAATGCATTTAAATAAACCATGCATCACTAAAATCCATTTAAACTTGAATAACTAACTTGACAATTAAATAATGCATGTGATTTACGTGTACTGATTTTGGGCTCTACAGTAGTATTTCTCACATAGACGTTAAAGAAGTGTTGTATTGAAGGTGTTGTCTTCAGTCTAGACTATGAGTTCAGTTAGGCAGTGGGTAAGTCCTAAACTAAGAGAGTTATTACACTTGTTATAATTAATCAGCGTCTTCTAGTGGATCCTACCCGAGGTGATACAAGGGGTGACGTAGGAGTAGTTGAAGTCTCCGAACATCCATAAACATATCTTATGTACTCTAACTGTTAACCCCTAGCTTTAAACTAACTTGATCAGTTCGAGTATCTATTAGTTCAGTTCTCACCATAAACTGAACTGATACATGCGAGAACTGATCCCCCTTATCTTCAGTTAATTAGTTACACAAGATTAAAAGCTTTAACCGATCAGTTTTCTTAACGAAGGATTACTTCTAGTGTTTTTCGCTTGATTTTATTTCAAACTCGATCTAATTCATCGGTGTATACATTCTCAGAAGACGTGATATTGTAACTTTTGGAGAATATTTTGTTTGAATCACCTCAAGGTGCTCTGCAAACGATCCTTCAATTGGTATCAGAGATAGCTGTTCTAAGAAGGATATTTTAAAACTGATATTTTTTTTTAAAATGTGTTTCAAAATGTTTTTCAAAATCCTTTTAAAAATTTTATATCTCACGCATTTCTTAGAATAGAGGGGATTGGCTCAGCAACTAACATTGTAGCCACTTCACTCGATTCAACTTTTATTATTCTAGTGGCTTGCATGGTTTTTGAGGTCAACTGACAGTAGAACAACAAAACTGATCTGTGGACAAGATTTCAGTTGCAAGATTACCAGTTCAACTGATTAACAGATGAAACCCAACTATCAGCTGAAACTGATGAGTTAAGTGGAGTTTAATCATCAGAAGTATCGCTGCTTCATTGCCATATCAGATCAGAAGAGATGATCAATGCGGTTCAGCAATCAGTTGAGTCCAATTTGCATCATCTAGACCATTTAGCTAGCACATAAGTTAAGTTCAAAGCAGCTAGCCGTTCATCTAGAAAAGGAACTCAAGACTATTTAGTCTTTCAAGCATTCAAGTCAACCAGTAGTTGGTATATTTAGTCCTATAATGTGTAAACAGATTGATAACTGATGTTATTTAAAATTTTAGCTAAGTGTAGTAGCAATTTTCTGTTACATAACTGGTGCGCTTAATTAAAATACAAGGGATGTTTATTCATTTAAATAAACATCTTCTTATCCAGTTAGTTTAAGTATAACTGAACTGATATTTCCAGTTATTGCGTAGCCTTAACAGCTTGCATGGTAATTGCTGCTGAAAATATTTTTTTAAATCGCGTGACTATTTATATTTTTGAGGGAGAGTTTTTGATTC
This sequence comes from Primulina eburnea, assembly GCF_022965805.1. NCBI lineage: Eukaryota > Viridiplantae > Streptophyta > Magnoliopsida > Lamiales > Gesneriaceae > Primulina > Primulina eburnea. The sequence continues at coordinate 22,215,364 of NC_133118.1, forward strand.
ATTTCTTAAGGGGGAGTTATTCTTTAAAACTGATTTTAAAATTGCTATCCTTCGAACTGAAAAATTATTTTCAAATCGTTTTATTAAGTTGTTGAGGGGGAGCTTTTCTTTATTCTATCCCTTGAACTGAAAGTTCTTTATTCTCTTTATTGTTTTGTATTTGTTTTTGATTTTCACAAAAAGGGAGAATTATTAACTATTAAATTTATTTTTAATCGCTTTAACTGTTCAAGTTTTGTGATCATCAAAAAAAGAGAGATTGTTGGAACATTTCATGTTCGAAATCTTGATTTCGATGTTAACAAAACTTGTTATTTTGTTTCTAATGTATTTAACTTAGTGCGCAGGTAGCTGGAACTGATCAGGCTTCGAACTGATCAATTATCAAGCCAAAACTGGAGCTGAGATCAGTTACGATCTGTCAAAATCACAAACTGAGGACGTCCAATCGCACAAACTGAACCAGTCGAACTGAAATGTAAAAGAACAGTTCCACTGTTTGTCCAGTTGATGGGTGGTTCAGCAGAAGATCTTCAGAAGCCCGACCAGCTGATGAAGTGTTCAACTGATGAAAAGTCTGGCTGACCAGTTCAACTGAAAGAGTGAAATCAGTTCAACTGACTAGTCAACTGATTTCACCAGCCCAACTGAAAATCAGTTCAGATGACCAGTTCAGAGCATCAGTCAGAAGCAATCAGTAGCAGATCAAGACAAGCTTCGTATTCTAGTTGATTCTACTACGTACAAAGATATAAAAGCTATTGTACAATCAAGGTACAATAAGAGACGTTGCATCAGAGCTTAAAGCCAAATGTTCCGGAATGGATTTAGAGGAACAGATTCAAAATGCAACGGTCACAATAATTGAGTCTCACAGTACGTTCAGTCAAATGCCTATAGATATAAGCTGAATCTCAGTCAAGAAAATGATGAGAGTTGACAGGTGAAAACAAGAAGGGCACGCATATTGCATATCAGCTTACAAGAGACAAGCAATCATCCCAGAGGAACACTTTAAGGTGTTATCAGCTTATATTAGAAGTCTATTTCCCTCAGTGTGTGAGAACATCCTTGTTCAGTTCTCAAATACAATCACTCAAATTTCGTCTTGCACACAGACGTAAAACATGTGTATGTAGTCTTTCTCATAAAGACGTTAAAGAAGTGTTGGCTCGAATGTGCTTCCTTCAGACTAGACTAGGAGTTCAGTTAGGCAGTGGGTAAGTCCTAAGCTGAGAGGGTTATTACACTTGTTGTAATTAATCAAAGTTTCTAACTGTTAACCATGAACATATCTTGTGAATTCTAACTGTTAACCCCTAGCTTTAAACTGACTTGATCAGTTCAAGTATTTATCAGTCCACTTTTCACCATAACTGAACCGATACATGAAAGAACTGATCCCCCTTATCTTTACTTAATTAGTTACACAAGATTAAAAGTGTAACGCCCCAGGTTCGACGACTGTCCTCACTGTACCAAGACAGGTCTTTCCAGCGTACTTATGTAGTCACTCACACGCACCCTGGGAAGTTTCCCAGGGTGCGTGTGAGTGAGGACATAATCACGCTGGAAAGACCTGTCTTGGTACAGTGAGAACAGTCGTCGAATCTGTGGCGTTACAAAAAGCTTTAACCGATCAGTTTTCTTAACGAAGTATTACTTCGAGTGTTTTCCGCTTGATTTTATTTCAAACTCGATCTAATTAATCAGTGTAAACATTCTTAGGACACGAGCTATTGTAGCTCTTGGAGAATATTTTGTTTGAAGCACCTCAAGGTGCTTTGCAAACGATCCTTAACTTTCAATCGTATATCATTTTGGGTGAAGTTTGATCCTCAAAATATTTTTTCTTTCCTTTTAAGATCATAAAATAGCATAACTTTCCAAAAATATCATTTTAAACAGTATAATTTACACAGCTTTACAATAAATTGTAAAATAACATATTTTCATCAAAATCATCATTTTAAATCATATAATATCATTTTACAAACATTATGATCCTTCGGGACAATGTCAACCGTTTATGTATTTTCTTAAGTGTAAAATTACTGTTTTGCCCCTGGACATTAAAATTCCCGACTTTATGTTTTTCTCTCTTCTAATGACGTGAGATTATTCCAAATAATTATTTAAACTTAAATATAATTTTTCATAATTTTATCCCGCTTAAAACTAGGCTTTTCAATTAATTCTTAAATTAATGTTTCGTGAGGCGATTAAATCCCGGATAAATCCAAAACTCCATATTTTGATCCCAAAATTTAAACATAACATTTTTATTATTTATTATACCCTTGTGAGCTATCAACCACACATGTGGACTCATGGTTCTAATTTTTCCTTATTAAATTCAAAATATGCCCCATGATCGAGCCACCCGAGCCAACTCCTAAAATACTCGAGCAAAGTCCGAGCCAAACCCGAGCCAACCCACTTAGGCACCCTCCTGACCAAGCCCAAACCCTTGGACCTAGCCCCTGACTCGCTCAAACCTTGCTGGACAGTAGACCAATTGCATGTGTGTGTGTGTGTGCGTGAGGTGTTCTAGTTGCATTATGACTCCTAGCTAGCCTAAGGCTCTTCCATCCGAGCTAACACCGTACCACCACGACCATAACCGACCCTGGACCACTCCCAGACCCAACCCATACCAGCCCAAGCCCCTGAACCCATTTAGCGAGCCACCTAAATTCAGAACACCACCTGCGCGCCCTTGAGTTCCCTCAAAATATCTCGAGCCAGGGACAAGTCCAGCCACTCCAGCCCCTGACCCAACCCTTGCCCATCAACCTTGGACCCTGAAGGACCAGCTCTGAGCCACCCAGCCCCATCAGCAAGCCCCCTTGGCTGCTCTCACCTTCAACAGAACGCGCGAGGAGTCCCTGCTCCATGGGACTCCTCCAAAGCTGCACGCGAGGGGTCCTAGCATGCTTGACCCTGACCCACGTCCAATACGAGCCCTCGTCAAGACATGGTCGAACCCCTAAGCCCCATTCATAAGAACCGAACCCTTGCACCTGGACAAACCGAACCAAAAAACTCACGGTTCTCACCTATTTACCCACGGTTGTTCCATCCTTGTTTCCTCTATTATTTATCATGTTTTGACTATATTCCAATCACATTTTATCATGTTTTGGCAGCGTGTCCGTTGGTTTCAAAAAAGTTTTTCATAAAAGCGTAAAAACATCGTATTTTTGAAAATAAACGTTCTATCGTAAAGATATTCAAACACCTATTTTTTCGCACATAAACAATTAAATCATGGATAATATGATTTGTATGATGTTTGAAAAGGTTTAGAAAACGTGAATTTACGTTTATAATGCTCGAATATTCAGTCGTCAGCGAGGAAGGACGAAAGGGCGACGAAGACTCCTAGCTTTTCTTCCCCGTTTTTTTTTTAAAAAAAATTGTGTGTGCAAAGTGGGAAATTTTCGGCTGCTGGTGGTGTAAAATATGGCGCTCAAAAGACCTAGGAGTCTTTATTTACAAATTAATTAATATACTAATGGGCTTTGGTCTTGGGCTTGCAAGCTTAAGGGTATTTAAGCCTACTTAAATAAATAAAATTGGGCCCAATAACACTTAATTAATTAAATAATTAAAGTTTATAAAATTAATTTCCATAAAATAATATTTTTGCTCTTTTAAAACTCCTTGTTTGCCCAAAACCGCCTTCCGGGGAAAAATCGAGCTCGGCTCGTAAAATAATTCGAACTCCGATATTTTTAGAAAAATTAAATCATTTTTAATCATATTAGGAATTCTTTCCATTAATTAAATAAAATTACATATTCTTGTCTTGTTCGTCCCTGGTCTCCTTTCCCCTGCCTATTATCGATGTCACACCCCTAGTCTATACTTTTAATCAAAATAGGATTTGAATGTTATATCTATATTTCAAACAAGGACATAAATATGACCGTTTTGTAAAATTTTGGCATGATGTCCCTATATTTCAATACGTCAACACTCAAGCAATAATAACAATATGTAATACATTAACCCTCAAGCAACAATAACAATATGTACATATAATAATTTCCTTTTATACAAACATATTATGTATCACTGTACCCATAGACTAACATTGTAAAACTTGTTTCAAACCCTGACATTGAATTCATTATAATACATATGCGAAAGCTATACCATAAAAATCCCGGTTCTTGTCGAGGTGAGGCATGTCACAAGTATCCGTTGGCGAACCGACATCCTATATATCTTCTTTACATCAACCTGTAATACATGAGCTACATGAGTTTATAAAACTCAATAAGTTGGCACTTATACGTATCAATATGCGTAGAAAAAACATACATATCAAGTCGTGAACAACAATGAATCTTTAAACCATGTCATATCATAAATTATATTCATGTTCATTTTTGTACTTGAGCCTCATTAGTTGACCTGTACTACCGTGCTTGCTTTATTATATAGTTACTACTGTGTTGGACGTCAGGGAGCAACCTTTGGCAACCCCACGCCCCGTGAACATATATTGGCCAATAGGTTTGGTGGACTTAAAACCACCCATGATGTACAAGCTCTATATCATGTAAAAATCAGTCATTTTCCTTTCATGTTCATGTTCATATTCATAACATAGCACCCATCTTCAATATTCATGAGTTTCTTTCATTTTTAATACATAACAATGGAATATGATGCTATGTTTTCATCAATAAGATACTAACGATTTACATATAGCAATAATCAATGGGAAGTATTTGAAATCATAGTATTACTTATGTATTACTTCAAGAACATGCCAACTTACTGTCCAAGTGTACGATTACTGGTTTGAGATGATGTTTCTCGCTTCTATACTGTCAAATATATCAATAAACCAATCACTATGTATAAACTAGGTGAAAATCCTTTCTTTATTGTCCTCTACATGTATAATAACTAAAAGATAAGAAAACTTACACCATTAGGAAGTTATTGTGATGGAGAACTTGATTCTAACTTCAAAAGGATGAAAGGGATGAAGAATGGAGCTTTTGGGAGGAAGAATCCTTGTTTTCCTTCGTGCTTTGCTGTTAGAGAAGGTAAAAATGATGGGATTTGCTTGGAAAATCAAAACTTATCTTTTATACATGAGGCAGAGCTCGGGCGGAGGTCTTTTACCTCCCGTGCGAGGAACTCTCGGCAAAAGTTTTGCTCAGGTCCGCCCGGGCGGGCAACTTTCGGCCCTGCACACTGTTTCATCAAAAATTTCTCCAACATCGTTTCTTCAATTCATAATATGAAAAGGTGGTAAACAAGAAAGTTGTAGCTTTATGTCTTGGCTTGCATCTCCAACTGAGTTAATGTCATTTGAAGCTCTGAGTAAAAATTTATTCTTACACTCCCATCATGTGTCAGTGAATGAATGACGATATACACGACACACTTCGGGGCGCTTTTGGCATGTCTTCCACAATGATTTGGACAAAACCCAAAACATGAAAGTTGTAGATTTACATCTTAGCTTTCTAATGGTTATGGCCTCACATAATTTGGATAAATATTCTAATCATTATGCTAAAACCCGTAAAAACTGTCATATTTTCATCTCATTTCCTACCAATTTCATTACACCACTACTACCTACACATCTTACTATCACTATTTAGACACATATTCATTCTCAATATACCATGTACAATCTAGAAATCATATTCAATGTCAAATTTGATACCTCAATCAACATGTAAAACATAATGAGCTAAATAACTACATATAAAATGACATAAACGCATTATTATCATTTGTACGAGTAACCAAACATTACAATCAAATATTCGGTTAAAATCCTTAATTTCATGTAATCATGTCATATTATCATTTAGTAATGTAATCATATAATAAATATCATGCTAGCATTTAAAATCAGTTAATTAAAACAATTAAGCAATTAAAATAATTTTGCATGCATGCTGTTTACGTAGGTTGGTTTTTCGGACGTTACACTACCCATTTGCGTGCTTGGACATCTCCGTGCCTTTACCAAGAAACACGGTACACAACATCACATATGCTAATCTCGAGCTCAAGTGGCCTTTATCCATGTTTTAGGCGGCTGAATCGACTAGGAACGAAATTAGATTATACAATGTTAACAAATGAGTTTCAACATCGAATTACGATTAATTTTATTAAAATATAATCAAGGTCTTTATCAATGTTGATCACATGAGTATACAGATAAAGAAATAACAAATCATGAAATAATGCATTATATTAAAATAAAGATTGTTTATTACAACCGAGTCAAAAAATTTCCTAGCCAACAGTTGACTTACAGAGCATCTACTCTAACACTCGTCCAGACCACATTGAAGGTCAAGGAAAGCTTACCATCAGGTTGGCAATGGGCCGAAGAAAGAAGACCCAAGTTCGCTGCCTTGGTGAAGAAGACTCTCTTATAATGGCTTGGCTATGGAATTCTATGATACCCGAAATAAGTGATACATGCATGTTTCTCACCACTGCCAATGAGATTTGGGACAGTATACTCCAAACATATTCCAAGAATGGAGATTCTATCTTAACAGCCGCAAATCTCATTAATCGGCTCCGCTCTAAATTCTTGGGTGATAAAAATCCTTTTGACATGTTCATGAGCTCCTTTCCTGATCTACACACTAATCAATTAACACCTAAAGTGTTCGAGTATGTGTTTTGTTCATGTTTATGGCCATAATTGTGGTAAGTTGTGATGTGATTCTTCAAACCACGAAAAGCAAACGTGCTCAAAACGGAGTCACGCCCTCGATTCGATGAAATAAAGAAACGTTTGCGTTGTCCCGATCTTTTTAAACAAGTATGGTTGTATTATTCACCTCTAAATTACTAAGAATGTAGCAACAAATATTAACGAAGGTAACAATCGAAATTCAAATGATCCTTCAAAGAACTCGTATTTGACAATCGAGTGAAGAACAATCGACAAACGCCACCAAGTTTTAAACTTTGATAAGTTTGATTTAAGAAACACACATAGGTGTATACAAAGCCAAACTTTGAAAAGTTGAGAGAAGAACTCTATCAATATGATTAAAATAAAAAAATTATCTCCTTACAATGACCAATTTTTGAGTATATATTGTTTACAAATCTCAAGGATATAAAAATCTAGTTGCCAAAATAATAAAAACTCTACAATAGGAAACAAGATTGGCACGGAGGCTTCTCTCTCCCACTTTGTTTAACACTCGCACAATGATCCTTCCAATCCTTTGAACGCCATGCCCGAACAGATTCATATCATAATCCCCTTCTTCAAAAATATTTGTCCTCAAATCTTGTCTACCTACGCAAAAATGAAGCACATTAGTAATAAAAGGAGTTAAATTATCAACATGCTTACCTTTCAACTCAAGTTTGTAGGTGCTATCGTTTGCTCGCTCCTTCAGCACTTGAAATCCCAACATTTTCCTTTCCTATAAACTCATCAACTTCACCACATACCAAATAACAAATGACACCAAATAATAACAACAAGATATCATTAAGTATCACAAAAATCAGATTTCTCCCCTTCTTAAACCTAGTTAACACACAAATGAAATTCATACACGTGTACGACCATAGCTCACTAGGAATAAGATATAATTGATGAACGACATATGAATACACTCGACATGTCATTCTTCCGTATGCAATGCATGTATCACAATCACACTCAACATGTCGTTTCATATGCAACCAACACAAATAATCATGTATTATATCAAGGATAAAATCGGAACAATATGCCTCACTAGCACATAACTCATGCGATGAATATAGAATGAAGAATTTATTCTCCTTAAAATTGTATTCATTATGAACATAAAAATTCTTATATCTATTCATGCTCTCTCCAAAGTCATGACAAAACAAGTATGAATCGTGCAAATAGACCATACTAAATGTACTACCCATGCAATCATTTATCACATCACACGAATTTAAGTCCAGTGCATACAATTCATGGCCAAGACTATGTATTACAAATTTAAAAGCTTTTGAGAAATCAAAATCAATAGGTGAGATTAAATCAATCAATGCCTCACCACTCTCACCTCCATGACTCCTCAACAACAACATTAATTCACGGTTAGACCCTCTAGACATCACATTTACAACTCTCACACCAAATTCTTGAATACAACACAACAACGAATTAAGATAAGAACGAAAGTCATACCTCATGGTTGTTGTATTGGCAACTATGCTTACCTCATGGTGATTGCTCTCAACATCATATGGATCATCCAATTGCATTTTTACACCATCCAAATTTGCTCGCCTCCTCATCATGTCTTCATCGAAATCCTGCAAAGGAGAAATAATAATGATCGGGATTGAACCAACTATATTATCACAATGATAATAAACCTCTTTGTACAAAAGTATTTTAAGGGGTTTATACAAAAGTAAATAACTGTCATTTTCCCTCTTTTCACTCTTTTGGGCCTATAATTTATTTTTCTTTTATTTTCTTTGGCCTCTTTTTCTTTTTCATCTTTTCTCTCATTTTTCTTTCCTATGACCATCTTACTCTTTTGTTCACTCTTTCTTTCGGTCATTTCACATTTCTTTTCTCTCAATTCATGAATAAATTTCAATTGATCATCAAGAACATTTTGATTCAATTGAAACCATGAAACATTTTGTTCATCAAAAAATTTATGTACGATAACTTTTCCTTCCCTACTCAGACAAATTAGACATTTCTTCCCCACCTAATAATTCGGCTTCCACTGTAGACAATTTAACATCATTCGACTCATCAACTAGTGGAATACTATCATCAACAACTTTCTCAACCACAATCTCAATTTCAGGTCCTTCTACAACCTCAACTTCATGTTTCGGTTTACCAACAATCTCAACCTCCACTTGTGATTTCAGCTCAATCGCAACATCAACCTCCATTTGAGATTTAAGATCTACTGGCGATTTTATTATGGTCACCTCATCACGTGGACATCGAATGATATAATGCCTGGCTTCTAAACAACAACATATAATATCACAAGTATGAGAAATTGAATTTTTAAATTTACCTTGATATTCATATCTTGTAGTTTCACGTCTCGACTGATCCATTGGCCTAACAATGATTGTCTCTACCCAGTTTCTATACCCACTATTCTCCTCACATCGTCTATCATCATCACGATCCAAATGCAACACTCTACTTCTTTCAATTCCACTACCTCGACTAGTCTCATCAACATGCTCATCATATGTCTCAACTTCTTCCTCGCATCGCCAATACCTTTCTCATAAAGGCTTAAACTTCTTCTCCAATATTCTATCCCACCCTCCTAACATTGTTTGAAATTGACGATCGTCAATCATTATACCTGCAAGAAAAAAGGTTAGTTGTAGAACCCGAAAATCAGATTACGTATAAGCCATGCATAATTGCTATTATTTAAATTAAAAATGAATTTTTATAAATATATGAAGTGTTCCATTTATTTTTATAATTGTTAAGTCATGATTATTTATTTTAAAGGTAGATATTTAGTTTTATCTTTTCAGGATAAATACGCGAGGTCGGACCGGAGTTTGGAGATTAGAGTTAAGATTAATAATAAGAAAAGTATTCCTAAATTTACTTTAAGTCAAGGAATAATTTAATTTAAGGAAATAGAATATTTTAGGATTTATTAAATTAATTGGAGCTAAATTATTAAATAAGTTCTTTTAGGTTCAATATTTAATTAAAGCTTAAATTAAAATGTGTAAACAAATGAGAATGATTTAATCTAGGTATAATATATTCAAGAAATTAAACATAGCATTTTAATACTTAATTATTAGATCAAGCAATGCCATGCAAGAAATTATTCTAAATTAATGTGTGAATTCACTAAAATGTGTAATGGGTATTCAAAACCTTAAACAATTAAAATGCAAGGTTTAAACCATAACATACCATTCAAAATTAGTATGAAATCGGTAAACCCTTTTAAACAAATTCAAATGTGGAGTAAATCCATTTAAGTCACTCCTAAATGTATTTTTTTTTCATTTTCACTTTTAAGTCACCAATTATGGGTAATTAAAACACCATAATTAACCTTAATCCTTCCTCAACTAATTTCCAAGCAAATTAACGTGTAATGTAGCAAAAATAAGGATAAAAACCAAGGGCCAGCTAAGAGGAGAAAACAATTCAAATCCATTCCACTTCTTGACTTGTAACCTCCACCTAAATGCACTTCAATACCCATTTATCACCCTTGAACCCTCCCCATCATTATCTAAATTTCCTACACACCATTACCTTCGAAATTAGCAAAGAATCAGCAGCTTAGAATTGTGAGAACAGCAGCAGAAATAAGAAGAGAAAACCAACTCCGCTCCGCCGCTCATATTCGTCGTATTGATTTGTTTTTGTCAAAACAAATTTCAGGCATGTATATATCATTTATTTGCTCTTCAATCAAGTCATATTAGATATTTTAAATCAGTATAAGTTCATGAATCAAGTGACAACACGAAATTTGACAGCAACTTATTCAAATCTCAGAACATGCTTCTCGGCTTTATGATTTGTGCTTCACAGGTTGGATGTTTGTGTTGTTTACAGGGAGTTGCTCGATTCCAAGCATTCATGGCTGCTTCTAGGAATGTTTTAGAGTGTGTTAGGGAGTTGGTTTAAGTACATAGACTCAGGAGAAATAATTGACAGCAACATTTCTATGAGTTATAGATTTTGTGTCAAGGTTCCTGTCATCGAGTTGTTTAATCTGTGTGTTCGAATCTTGGCTGTCCTAGGGGCTGTAGACATGGTTAGAACCCTACATCAACATGTCAAGGACGTGATCAAATCATCCCTTCAAGGATTGGTTCACGGATCCATCAAAATTTCAACAAAACAACACAAGTGCATTTCGGTTTTCTTCATTTTCTGTGAGTGTACACTTTCGGTTTTTGGGTGTTGTTTGGATTATGGTTGGCTTCTAGCCCATAGCCATGGTTCGTAAAACACTTAATAATGTCTAGATTGAGCCATGGTAAATCATATGGCCAATGGAACGACACAAGACAGCAAAATATTCCAATACAGCACACTACACAGAAAGTGGTGCTCTCGGTTTGGAGCTGTGATTGTCCTAGGTGTTGGCTTTGTTTGTGATTGGCTTTTAGCCCTTATCCATGGTTCAAGCCATGTCTTAGGATGTTGATAAGAGTCTCTGGTCGATGGTTCAATCAAATAGCCATTTTTTTCAGAGTTGCACACCAAATTTGCACCACAGCTGCTGCTGCGATTTTTATTTCTTGACAGCAACTGTGAGTTCGGTTCAGAAGGTTTGTTCGAGTTCTTGATTTGCTTTTAGCCTATGGCCTTGGACTGTACAATACCTTAATGAGTTAGGAAAGTCATGTTTTTGACCGTTCGTGATTGGTCGAGTTTTAGAGGTCGTACGAGAATTTACGGTGTAATGTGCCAAAGTGACTCCCGAAAGAGTGTTTCATGATTTTGGCCTCCATTCACCTATTTTAGTGTTTTCCAGTCCTCATGAATATTTTTCAGTATGTTAGGGATATTTTAATCATGGTTAAACATTGGTTTAATTTTGGTTCAGGTTGGTACGAAGCCATGATTGAAAACCAAGTTGTTGGTCCTAAACATCTCGTTTTTGGTTCGATTGTTAAGTTTTGTCAAGTTAAGATTATTTGTATGTGTCACATATTAGAATTAGGTTGCAGCAAGCCTGGGAGCGATCCAACTCATCTGGTAAAAAAAAAAAACAAGGTTAGAATTATATTACGTGCATAAAAATTTAAAAAGTTTATTTTTGAGATATATGCGATATGTCTTGTGGCCACCTTACGTTTATGGGTTTGGAAGCCGGTATGCGCAACCGAGGACCTCTCCACCAGGTGACTTACGACCAGTTTACGATTATGTATGGGTACGAATATCCAGTCCAAGGGCTGTGGTGATCTCTACCGCCCAGTATATTGTGGTTTAATCTGATCAGGCGCTCACGTTATGTTATGGGCCACTTGCTTAGAAACATTATCTCTACCAGAAAATTATGATATGATATGACAGAGCTCTATTGAGCAAAGCTTTTACGCATTATTTACATATATGCACGTAGTTATAATTATTCATGATACGACTTTCATTGTACGCTTTACGATACCATATTTTTACGTTGCATGCGATTTTATGATATATTTTCTTGTATTCATGATATATACATGTTGAGTCTTTAGACTCACTAGACTTGATTGTTGTAGGTACTGATGAGGTCGAGGCCGAGGGTGGAGACCAGTGAGTTGGCTTGGGTCAGCGGTAGTAGGTACCCGAGGACCTCATATTTTAGTTTATGCATTTTCTTACGTTCAAACTCAGTTTTAATACGTTGGATATATTTTTAAGTTGTTGTTTGAAAACAATATTTGCTTCCGCTATTATTTTAAAGTTAAAATTATTTACATGTTTATTTTATAAATGAGGCAAGATAATTATTTATTTAGAAAATTTTTAATAATTCTGCTAAAATATGAATATGAAATACGGGCGTTTACATTAGTATAAAACAATAAAGATTAAAGTTCCTCACCGCGAATCCTCGCGGTCACTCCAATGAAAATTAACTCAGCTATCTCTTTTTTTTCCCTCACTACAAATCCTCGCACGTCACTCCAAGAAATAAACACTTGCCCTCAAGTATTTCACTCGATTTTGAGAATTCCCTCGTAGAGTATGCTTTCAGGCTTTGTAACTTGTGTGCATAATATTCATAAGTTCAAACTTCACGACACTTGCAAATTGACTTACATGGACTACGAAAAAACAAGAAATTTGAATTTTTTTTTATTGAGAGTCACTTGAATATGACTCACCAAAGAGAACAAGATTCAATGCAAAATAATAGCACAAGATACTTGAATATTTCTCCCACAAGATAATTAAACAAAATACCAAAACCAAATTTATGGAAAAGTTTCGAAATTTTTTATATTTTTTTTTTTGGGATTGCACAAGGATGGCTGTAGAGCCCAAAATCAGTATACGTATAACTCATGCATTTATTTAATTTTTAATTCATTTATTTAGATTTAGAATGAGTTGTAGCGATGCATGATTTATTTAAATGCATTACTTTAAATTATTTATATTTTTGTGATGCACGTTAAGATATTTTCTTGAGTTCATGTTTCAGGTGATTTAGGGGCGGGATCGAGGAAAAGAAACCGGCGACGCTTATGGCAATTTTAAATTTGGTATTTTATTTTTAAGTCGAGGATGGATCATTTTGAATAGTTTATTAAGTTTTTATCATTTTAAAGCCTAATTTAATTATCATGTGAATTTTAGATTTTTAAAAATTTTAAAGGTTTTCAATTGTGTATTTTTAAAATTTCCTTTTTAGTGGGTTAGCATTTTATTAGCATTTAATCTAGCAGTTTATGTAGCAATTTGATTAGCATTTTAATTAGCAAGTTAATTGAGTAATTAAGATATTTATCCCCTTAATTAGGTTGTAACTCACGCACACACACCTACACACACACACTTACACGGCCAAAACACACAACACACACTACACATTTTTTATTAGATTTTGAAAGAAAAACTAGGGTTCTTGTCTCTAGTAGCAGCCGCCCCACTTCTCTGAAACATTTCTAGCAACTTTCGTTGGATTTTGTGCAATAAAACGAGCCACTAACTGTTCCGGATCAAGCTTCGCTCTGTTCCCGCTTTGGTATCGTCGGTGCGATAAACTTTAACATCATAAGGCACGTATATTCTATTTTTCCTACGTCGATCATGTCATAGTATGTGTTGCGATGTTTTCATGTGTGAAAATACACGTGTGATGCGTAGATGTTTGAGCAATCATGTCTGGTTCACTTTTGAAACCGTTTTTGGGATCTCAAATCTCGTTTTTTGTTGTTCTTTCAAATACTGCGGTTTTTCAGTCGAGAGTTTGGGAAAACGTTCAACATATGAAACATAGAAATTTTTGATACCTTCGATTTGATATAAAATTATAATTATTTGGATAAATATTGAGTGACTTATGGTGTTTTTCGTGGGACTGCTCAAACTGTTTTTTCTGGAAATTTATGTTATTGATGCGTTCTTGAAGTTTTATTGTTGTAGGCTTCGTTGGGGATCAACGGGTGACCATTGTTGCATTTAGGTATGTTTAGTATGATGTTGGGTTGGTATTTGGTATACCGGTTAGTGTCGATAGGCACTTGAATTCATTAGAAGTCGTAAGAAACGATTTGGTGTCAAGTCCCGTGATTTTGAGTTTTGTTGTGTCGTAGGTTGGATGTTGTTGTTTGGTGGTGTTTGTGTGGGTTTGGAACAAGATAATAGCATCCTAGGATGTGTCTCGAGGTCTCGATTCATGGTCGTGGTGATCGAGTAGGGAGATTAAAATTATAAGCACATGAATTCTCGTTGGTTTCCTTCCACCGCAGGTACACGGACCCCCACACGGACTCTTACACGGGGTCCGTGCCTTTGTTTTCTTCGAAGCACCGTTTTCCAGTATCTACACGGACCTAGGCACGGGGTCCGTGCCTTCCCTTTTCTGCACGACACATTTTACACTACCTACACGGACCCGGAGCCGGACCTGGGCACGGGGTCCGTGAACTTCATTTTGGGGAAAATTTATGTTGAATGCTTTGAGGTTCGATATCTTAGTTTAGGGAAATTTTTAACAAGGTCGAGTCAAGGGAATCTTAGAAAGTCCTAAGGAAATGAATGAGCTTGTGCGTAAGCATGAATATTACGTCTAAGTTATGCAAGTTAAGTAATTAAACTCATCTTAGTATGTTGCAGCAGTGGCCCCAAAGAGAGATCCAATGAATCTCTCAATGCCAAGTAAGTATGTTTGACATGCAAAAAAAAAACATTTTAAAGTTTTTGAGGTATGCTAAATGTCTTGTGACCAAATTATGAATTAGTTTGGAAGTCGGTGAACGTGGCCAATGACCTCTCCACCCATTAAAGCATGAAAGGGTTTAGATCAAGATTGGAATGCGGTAAAGCATGACCAGGGACCAATCCACCTGTTAAAGCATGAACGAGGATCTCATATATATGCAGTGGATTTTCCCTGTCAGCCCAGTACTGTGGTTTAGTCTGATCAAGCGTATTTATATATGGATCACTTGATTTTAAACACGTCTCAACGCAAAATGATGTAGTTATGTATGTTCAAATATGTATAAGTATGCAAGCATTTTAAGAAAAGTTTCACATTATGGCACGTTTATATATGTATGTAAGTTCAAGCTTTTATACGCACCTTCAAGTTCAAGTATGTATGACCTATGTTAAAGTCGCATGTGATTTTATTACGTATTACTCGTTACTCCCAGTATATACGTGTTGAGTCTTTAGACTCATTAGACTTGATCGATGCAGGTGAGGATGCATTTGAGGAGACGAGAGGTGGGAACCAATGAGCTGGCTTGGACTGAACCGGAGGCTAGACCCGAGGACCGCCCATTTTTTTAAGAGTTTACGAAACGTTCAAAATACTCTGATTTATGTTGCCGATTATGAGATTTTAAACAAGTACTTTTGACAAACTTTATTTTGAGATCTTTGGTTGCAACTATATTGATATGAACAGTTTTTTTCTCGAATTGTGAAGGTTCACGATTTATTTTAAGAAATTTTTTAATTCTTCCGCAAATTACAAGTAGTTCAAAATACGAGACGTTACAATGGCTGTGCTAACTCGAAAAAAAAAATCAGAAATTTCGAGAATCGCATGATTCAGGAAAGATGAAGAGCGATAGGATACACAGATCTAAAAACAAAATGAAAGATAAACATAGATCTGATAATAATAGGATAAAATTACTTGAATCAAAGGGAACCTAAACCTCTTATACCAAATGATTCGATTCTTCAAACCACGAAAAGCAAACGCGCTCAAAATAGAGTCACACCCTCGATTCGATGAAATAAAAAAACGGTTGTGTTGTCCCGATATTTTTGAACAAGTAAGTTTGTAATATTCACCTCTAAATTACTAAGAATTTAGCAACAAATATCAACGAAGGTAACAATCGAAATTCAAACGAACCTTCAAAGAACTCGTCTTTGACAATCCGAGTAAAGAACAATTGACAAACCCTACA
Source organism: Primulina eburnea (assembly GCF_022965805.1). NCBI lineage: Eukaryota > Viridiplantae > Streptophyta > Magnoliopsida > Lamiales > Gesneriaceae > Primulina > Primulina eburnea. Next base: position 22,231,498 of record NC_133118.1, read on the forward strand.
AAGTTTCAAATTTTGATAAGTTTGATTTAAAAAACACACATAGGTGTATACAGAGCCAAATTTTGAAAAGTTGAGAGAAGAACTCTATAAATATGATTAAAATAAAAAATATGATCTCCTTACAATGACCAATTTTTGAGTATATATTGTTTAAAAATCTCAAAGAAATAAAAATCTAGTTGCCTAAATAATTAAAAATCTATACTGGAAACAAGATTTTTTTCTCGCAGGCAGTGCTCTCGGGCGGTTGGATTCTACCGCTCGAGCGCTAGGTCTTCTGTACTTGTACAGTACGTCTGGCGTTCGGGCGGTAAGATGTTACTGCTCGGGCGCCTAGTGTTCTGGAATTCTTCTCGTGGACAGTGACTTTGGCTCTCGGGCGGTAGGATTTGACTGCTCGGGCGCGGAGGCTTCTGTCTCCCACTTTGTTTAACACTCGCACAACGATCCTTCCAATCCTTTGAACGCCATGCCCGGATAGATTCACATAAAGTTGGATCCTAGAGCATTTAATTGTGTGTTTGTTGGGTATTCATCAACCCAAAAAGGCTACAGATGTTATCATCCTCCTTCCAAAAAGTTGTTTGTTTCAGTTGACGTTAGATTCTATGAAAATTAACATTATTTTCCCACTCCTTGTCTTCAGGGGGAGCATCTAGGTTTGGGAGAAAAGGAGGATGAGGATAATTTTATTTTACCTAACTTCTCCAGTCCTCATCTACCAAACCCCCAATCTGTCCCAGAAGATGTCCCAAGAGATGTCCGAAGATTATTTAGTCGAACATATTCAAGGCGGATAACTCCATCGGTCCTTGAACTTGTGCAAATCCAAGGGCCGAACCGAGCTCTACACCTGAGCTAACAATTTAAAATCCTATCACACACAATGAATATACACCTCACTCTGTAGATGACCCTAGCTTGCATGTTCCAATTGCCATTCGCAAAGGAACAAGAGATTGCATAAAACACCCAACAATTATGTTCTTTATTGTAGAAGATATGATGAAAGTAAATTCTTTATTTCCAGCAATTATTTCCTTCCTATTCGTTTGACACATTATATTACAAAATTTTAGTGTTTCTCCTAAAAAAATGTCCGAGAAAAATACATTGGTATGAAAAGATTTTACCCCTCACCTGTCACATCACCCTAACTCTGATCCATACCCCCTTTGTTATGGACTTGTCACTTGAAAAACAAATCCCATAAAAAGGTATTCGTATGTTCATAATCAAACATATACATAAATTAAATAAATAACCGTAAGTATCACACGAAGAACCATAAACCATTTATCAACTTGAATCAAGAGATATCATTAACTGTAAGTATCATATGAAGAACCATAAACCATTTATCAACTCACATCAAGAGATCATAAAGTAAATTCAATCATTATTTTGGTGGAAAATATTTATTCCGGAAAATCAACAATGATAGTCACATGCCTCTATGAATATATATCATCGTTAATAATGAATTTCAATCAATTTATGTGAATAAAAGCACATCCACATCAGCAACTCGTACTGAATATATGGTCTCATGACCAGAATTACAAAAATATCATGTTGTATCAGATATATAATCCAATAGTCGACAAATAACCAAGTCAACTGAATACATCATCCACCAGCTAACTCATAATAAACCACGTGACATCTGTTAGAGTAGGTGCCTGACAAGTCAACTTGTGGCTTGGGCTTTATTGACTCTAATGTAAAACAATCTTTATTTTAATAATATTTACGATTTTATTCGATTATGACTTTAAACTTTATCTGTATACCCATGCAAGCTGCAAAGATAAGGTCCTTGAATATACAATAGGTACCATGAGGTCTGCGTCGTAACCTAAGATCATGGAACTCATTAGCAAGTGTACCATATATATTAAATAGGTTCCTAGTCGAATCAGCCGCCTAAAACCAGGATAAAGGTTGGTCGAGCTTGAGACTAGTATCTGTGATGTAAACCTCGTGTTTCATTGACAAGGGCATGGAGATGTTTATTCACACAGATAGGTGATCATATGATTATGCACTGAACAACCCTCCCTCGGAGTATCCAAGTGGTTCCCACTTATTGAGTGGAATAGTATGAAGTTATGGTCACTATGTGAAAAATGACATTTTACTTCGACAGGCGTTACTTCGGCAAAAATAAATTACGAAGTAATATATTACCAATAACTTCATTAATAACACAAGCGAAGTAAAATAATATATTTTACTTCGGATGTTTAAAAACACGGGCTTCACTGTATTTTTTTTATATATTTTACTTCGGCATATCAATTTTGATGAAGTAAAAAATAATGAAAATACGTCTTAATGAAATAAAAAGATTAAAACATGCGACGGGTTTTTTAAACCGTCGCCAAATTTTAAATCGGCGACGGTTTAATTTAACCCGTCGCTAATTTTAGCGACAGTTAAATAAAAACTGTCGCATATTTAAAACTAGCGACTGTTTTCTAAAAACTGTCGCTATATTTAGCGACGGTTGTTATTTGACCGTCGGTAAAAGTAGCGACAGGTTAAAGTCAACCGTCGCTAAATATAGCGACAGTTTTTAGAAAACAGTTAAAGTCAACCGTCGCCGATTTAAAATTTGGCGACGGTTAAAAGAACACCGTCGCCATTTTCAAAAAAATTCCACCCCGCATATATTTCCATCCATTTTAACCGTCGCCGATTTAAAATGTTGCGACGGTTTTTACTAAAACCGTCGCCATTTTCAAAAAAATTAAATCCCGCCTATTTTTCCCTCTATTTTCTTCCACCACTCTCTATAAATACATACAAATTCTCTCCAATTTCTTCCACTTCACTTCACAACAATTACAATTTTTTCTCACTTACACAATTTTACAACTTCACAACACTTAAAATTTTTATCACTTACACGATTTTACAATTTCACAACACTTAAAATTTTCATTTCTTACACGATTTTACCACTTTACAATACTTAAAATTTTTATCTCTTACACGATTGTACCAATTCATAACACAGATTTATTAAATTTTTTATGTTTTACCGCACCAATTCATAACATAGATTTATTAATTTTTTTTTATTTTACCTAACATATTAGCGACGGAACTTAAATGAACCCCGTCGCTAAGTAGAGACGGTTTTTGATATAAATTCCGTTCGCACACTAGCGACGATATTTAACATGATTTCCGTCGCAAAATAGCGACGGTTTTTAACATGAATTCCGTCGCTAAATAATAATTAAGAGGAAGTTATATAATATACTACTTCATTATTCACTATAATCGATGAAGTAAAACACATTTATTACTTCGACACCGGTCCAATTCTGGACCGGTTTTCCTCCCAAAACCGGCCAAAAGACTTCGGTATTTTCAATACTACAACTTCGGGTATTATGCGAAGTAAAAGGTACATCTATTATTTCACGTCCATATACTTCGGCACTTAAGTACCCTATTACTTCAGATATTATCTGAAGTAAAAAGTGATTTTTGGCATAGTGGGTTGTACACAATTATTCCTTTGACCCGAGACAATGTAGGGGCTATACGTACTAGCATGCACTTTGATCCGTTTACCGACTCTATCGAGGGTTATCAGGTGACGAGGGTGGGTATAGTTTTGAAATACGTATGAGCAAATGCATTGTAGTCGGCGATTCATCGTTCGCCTACGGGTAAAGATATTCTATGTGATCTGATGAGTTAATAGTGCAAGGAGTCTATGGCAAGAGCAAGAAATGTGCTTTAGGGAAAGGTGTTTTCCTAGTTACACATGACATGCCACTATTAGTACTAAAAGATAAATCGCATCATTATCGAATTCATATGCAACTCTCGATATACCAATGGTTGCAGATTTGATCGGGATATATTTGTTGAAAGGACCGTACTGTATTCTAACCATGACTAAAGGTTCTTGCAGGCACTATTAGTGATACATAGGGGATCATGAGGCGATGCTACTAGACGCTCTTACCATGATCCGATTGGTGCAATCAGAAATGAGTTCTGATATTCTCGATAAAAGAGTTGATGAAAATAATGGGGTTAACTAGGGTAAACCCGAATAAGAATAAATGTTATTCTTAATCACATGGAGATGTGAACCCACGACTAGCTATATCCCTGAACCATTGAGGGTCAAACAAGTATCGGAGTCTGTGTTCCCGTTGAGATTGTCAAATTTCAAGGAGTTGGAATTTGGTGACTATAGTTTGATGGAGATCAAACCGGAAGCTTATAAAGGAGTTTTTGAGCTGAATCCATAGGATAGAAGAAATGGAAGTTAGCATGATTGCTAATTAAGGAAGGAGAGTAGAACTGCCTGTTTTGTGAAGGAGTTCACCAAAACTTGCAGCTGCACAATATGGTAAATGAAAATTTTGAACCTCGAAATTTTCAATTTTCATTATATGAACAAAATTTGTATCCTTGGTACATCGGCGCTCTCGGATTGTCAATCAGGGTTATAATGAGTTCGGAATCATTAATTTAGTGAAGTGAGAATTTATTGATTAAATCATTGTGCTAGTAGTAGTGACTACTAACATGTAAAAATTACCATACATATTCTAGAGGAGTCTAGAATTAAATTAACATATGGGTTAATTATATAAATTAAATAATTGTTATTTAATTTAATTAATATATATATATATATACATTTTATATTGTGATATAAAATATAAGTATATATGATATTAATATATCATGTATTATCAAAAGTTGATAAATTTGTTATATATTAATTATATGAGAATTTAATTATAACGAAAATATACATTCTTTGTGGAGAGAGACTCCTAATTAGATTAGAAGTCTCCATCTATAAATACACCATAAGAAAGCATAATTCTATAGATATTATTTTCCAATAAAATTTATAAAATTCATTCCCAATTGAAAAGGCAACCTCACTGCCACCATAAGGCAATTGGAAGACAATTTGGCAACTAAGAGAAAATTAGATTTGCTTCATCATGGATAGAGAATCCATAATGGTTATTAAGAATGAATTAAGGAAAAATCCATAAAATACTTCAAAAAAGCTCTCGGCCACTTTGACAAAGAGGGTTCGGCCACTTCGAAAAAGTGGAGGAAAAATTGGCCACGAATTTCTTCCTTGTGACGCACCTTGTCGTCGCTACACTGACTCTAGATTTAGGAAATTCGGACGTCTCAGTCTCAATGAAAAATCGTTTGGATTTTCCAGTGTAGACCAAACGAGGAATAAAGTTTTCGATCGTGGACCTAATTATGCGATGAAGGCTGAAGAGCCGTTCTTAGGAATATAAAAGAAGGGCTATCTCCGCTTAAAAACCGGAATAGTTGGTGTCCAGCGTTTAATATGCGAAGATATAACTCTAAACACCCTATGGATGTTTTAAACACACGACGCCCAAGCAATTTTTTTTTTAAAACTTCCGCAGCGTCTTGGGTGCGAGAATTCAATGAACCAACAGTGGTATCAGAGTTAAGGATTGTTTGCAGAGCACCTTGAGTTGCTTCAAACAAAATATTCTCCAAGAGCTGCAATAGCTCGTGTTCTAAGAATGTATACACCGATGAATTAGATCGAGTTTGGTATAGAACCAAGCGGAAAACAGTCGAAATAATCCTTCGTTAAGAAACACTGATATGTTTTATATCATGTGTAACTGAATAACTGAAAATAGTAGGAATCAGTTGAGACATACATCAGTTCAATTATGGTTAAAACTGAACCGAAAGATGCTCTTACTGATTAAATCAGTTGGAAAAGAATATTTAAACAATTAAATATACAAGATATGTTATGGATTTTAGGAGACTTCAACTGCTCCTACGTCACACCTTTTACCACCTCGGGTAGGATTCACTAGAAGACTTTGATTAATTACAGCAAGTGTAATAACCCACCCAACTTAGGACTTAACCACTGCCTAACTAAAATCCTAGACTAGACTGAAGGCAGCACCTTCCAGTCAACACTCGTCAAATGAATTGATTTCACTCTTTCAGTTGATCTGGTTAGCTGGGTTCTTCATCAGTTGAGCTCTTCATCAGCTGGCCGGTTTCTGATGATCTTCTGCTGAACCACGTATCAGCTGGACAATCAGTTGAACTGTTCTTCGATATGTCAGTTGAACTGATAAAGTTTGGTCGGTCAGTTGTTGTTTCCAGTTTACGTCTCGATAGCTTCATTTTTACTTCTCTTAACTTATAAGTTCGAAGCCTGATCAGTTCTAGCTACCTGCGCACTAAGGTACATCATTAGAAACAAAATAACAAGTTTTGTTAACAACAAAATCGTGTGTTTTAATTAAATTGTGTTGAGTTTATTATTTCTAACCACGTAAGAATTTAAGAAAAATGCCCCTTAAAATAATTTTTCAAAAACTAGATTTTTTTTTTTAAAAAATAAAATAATTAGGGTTCTGCCTGGAACAACCCAAACCTGGAAATGTTCCGGGCAGACGCGCGTTCGCGGCGTGCTGCAGACAACCACTCCCGCCAGCACCCGGTCGGATCGGCAGCGAGATGGCAGCGTAAGCGGGTGCCTGGGAACGTCTCGAGCTCCGTGCTAGGTCGTGGGCTTGAATTGTTCGGGACATGGGCGATTTTCTGATTTTTCCAAATTTTGGGTTAAATTGATATTTTATGAAAATATGGACGATTTTACCCCTACAATAATTTTGATAAAATCAATTTCTTAATAAATAAATAATTGAAATATGATTTATTTTATTTATAGTAAAAGGTCTTTTTACAAGAAATTTAATTATTTGAAATTTTAAAAAAAAGTGTTTATTTAATTTGATAATTATGGCGGTTAGTGATAATTTATGAGATACATGACTTATTGATAATGTGTGATATTATCGTATTTATATATTATATGATATTATATTTTAAAAGGATGAACGAGAGCCATGACCAATGTGCTAGGTGTAGGTTAGGATACTTTACGTGTTGTAATTTTTGATTATTTGATAATTAAAAGTGGATCTGGTTTATGCTTCGTTCCCACCCCTAAATTTGTTTCCAAATGTGCCATGGAAATTTAATGAAAATATTAGAATTAGTGAGAAATCAAAATTTGAAGATGGTGGGCCCGATCTTTGGAAGGAGTTTTGAAGATCGAAGACATGTAAAATATTGGAAGCTTATGTAATATTGCATTGCATCCCTGCATTTACCTAGGTTATTGACATGGATCCATATGTGGCTCGTATGGATCAATTAGCTCTTGGTTATCGATCATCCTTTAATATTTATAATGTATGTGATATTTTAGCAATAATCTGTATGTGCGTTATTATTAATATACTGACAAGAGTTGTATGAATCCGACAATCATACAAACAATCATGGCACGAGTTTTAAAATTAATTATGAGACAAATTTTTAAAATTAAATCCCTCATTTTGGATGAGATCCAAAATTTAAATCAAGCTCATGAAAAATATAGTTAAAAGAAAGTTTAATAATTCATTGCCTTCCATCAACGGTGGTTGCATGATGAACACTAACCGCGGTCAGTGTCTGGCCCGTATTATTGGGGAGGCCTTGATGCCGGAAAGCTGTTACTTCCACTGAAATATTTTATGTGAACTATGTGGAACTCCCATGACTTCGGCTCATATTTTTGGGGGATCTCATGGCGACCGTCCATTAAGGTTCAACATTGATGGGCCAGGCTCAACACATGAAGAGAAAGGGGATCATGTTATTGGACCCTCCTCAAACGTGAGGCAAAATTACGTAAGGGTTGGAAGGAGTTGAAATTGGGCTCTACCTTTTGGAAGTTATGATTGGATGATACTATTCGAGATCAGAATTTCGCGATTGAGCCTTGGGTACTCAATAAGAAAATTCGATTTCCCGTTTTGCATTAAAGGGTGGTGAAAATGCCAAAATAGTGGGAGACAATTCGTAAAAACAAAAGTCCATATTTTACGTCTTACAAAATATTTTAAAATAGTCGGTAACGTTGATTCTGTTTCCATATCAATATATTTATGATTTCGTCACGTAATCTATTTCAATTATTAAAACAAGCTAACTGAACACTAATTTTCAAGATTTTCTGGGAAAATTGTTCTAAATTTGGAGAAAATAGCATGCACAATAATGTCAGTCTTGTTGAACTAACAAAACAAGCAAGATGGTGGGACCGTAGTATGCAAGTTAAAGTGTTATGTGCTCGCTTCTATGTAAAATGAACTCTAGAGATAGTTTGAGAAAATGTTGAATGCTGTTGACATTCGAATATGCATGCAATAGTTGCATAGTGAATGAAACTCGCACAATGATGCACACCACTTTCAAAGAACACATGACTACACACATGCAATATGGGGCTCTCGCCCATGAGCATGGCTAAAGTATGATTGGGTCTATTGAGAAGGTGGTGGGCCTGGAATTTGACAAACCCCGATAAATGAGAACATGTTTGCTTCACTGCAAGAAGTCTGGACATAAGAAATCATCTGAGGCAGAAATGTTTTGACAATGATAAGTGAATGTCCAAGTAAACACGGTTTCAACAGCGACAAACAAAAGAAAACAATATAGTATAAACCAAGCACAATTGTGGCACGCTAGGCTAGGACATATTTCCCAAAGAAGGATGCACGAGCTAATGGGAGAGGGCATGTTTGACTCGTCAGACATAAACTCTCTAGAGACATGTGAGTACTATCTAAAAGGAAAAAATGACCAAAGCCATTTCCTAGGGAAAGTGGAACATGCACATGATCTGTTGTATTTTATCCATACAGATGTTTATGGCCCGCTAAGTGTTAGCACAAGATAAGGCCATTCCTACTTCATCACTTTTACCGTAGACCATTCGAGGTTTGGGTTAAGTGTATTTAATGAAATATAAGTCTGAAGCCTTTGAAAAGTTCAAAGAATTCAGAGCGGAAGTAGAGAAACAGTTAGGAAAGAGTATTAAAACACTACGATTAGATCGAGGTGTAGAATACTTGAGTACTGAGTTTCAACACTACCTTAAAGAGAATGAGATTCTCTCACAGTGGACTCCGCTAGTCACACCGCAATATAATGGTGTGTCAAAACATCGTAGATGGACATGGTCTAATTTAAGATGGGATACATTGAGTTGCTGCCATCCCTTTGGGGATATGTGCTTGAAACAGCGGCAAGGTTGTTGAATCAACTCCATACAAAGGTTGTGAATAAAATTCCATATGAGATATGGATGGGAAAGACGCCCAAATATTCTTATCTAAGAATATAGGGATGTCTTGCTTATGTGAAGCAGGCAGTGGGAGACAAATTGGATAGTAGAGCCAATTTGTGCTATCTTGTGGGATATCCAAATAACTCTGTTGGATACTACTTCTATTTATCCTAGTGAAACAAAAGGGTTTGTTTCAAGGAATGCCACCTTCATAGATTAGGAGTTTCTATTAGATAGAAATGATAGGATGATAGAACTCGATGAGATTCGAGAACCACCCACTATACAAGTAGTAGAATCCACACCCCAACAGCCAATCAAAGAAACACAAGCTCCTATGAGATTTGAATGAATCCCAAGACCGCCTAATAGGTTGAGCATGCTTCTTGAAGAGGGCCAAGATGATCCCATTCCTGGATGTGGTCCAAGAAATTTCAAGGAAGCATTGTATGATGCCGATTCATCTAAATGACTTGAAGTCATGTAGTCCGAGATAGACTCTATATTCGAACCAAGTATGGTCCTTAGTAGATCCACCTAAGTTAATTTTTCCCATAAGGTGCAAATAGATTTACAAAAGGAAACTTGGAGCGGATGGGAAGGCGGTGACCTTCAAAGCTAAATTGGTAGCAAAAAAATATACTCAAAGACAAGGTATTGAGTATGAGGAAACCTTTTCTCCAGTCACTATGTTCAAGTCCATTAGGATATTGCTTGCCATAGCAGGATGGTATGATTATGAAATATGGCAGATGGATGTGAAAACTGAAAGGGTATCGGTTACGGTGCCCAGATGCGCAACTGAAGTTCAAAAACATTTTTCATGAAGAAAAATTCGAGCACCCACTAGTGTGTGTAGTAAATACCAAAACCACAAATATGTCATACATAGAGTGTTTATAAATGTACCTATCAATCACAAGGATTGATGTTTTGGCTCCAACCAAGTTGTAAAAAATTTGGCTCTTGAAGGTAGACGATCTACAAGATTTCGTTGAGCACTCCTTGCTCAAATTACTTCTTTCTTTCAAATTAGGTCCACCACTAACAAGGTAGTTCCACTCTAATTTTTCACTAGAAAAATTAAAGCATTTTTCTTTGAGAAGTTTGTACTTTCCTCAACAAAAATGAAGAAGAAAATTGAGAGGATATTGTGAAGTGAAGTTTCGGCCATCACAAGTGGGTAGGAGAGAAGGATTTTCTTGGTTGTGTAAAAGGTTAAAGTTGTATGTGCATGCCTTGCATGTGCATGCCATACCTTGTTTATTGAAAAAGTTGTCTCCAACCCTACACCTCCCAAGCATGCATTTTATTTGGGCATGTAACATTTACAAAGCCCATTGACTTTTATTTAAATATCTCAAACACATTTGAGGCCATATAAACTTTATTTGAATTTACTCAAGCCCATTAATTGAATAATTATTTCCTATTGTGCTCTACAAGAACCAATATTATTTAATCAATTCAACACTTGAATTAATTTAATTATTTGGACTGTACTAGGCCCACTAGTGTTTAATTAATTCAACACTTGAATTAATTTATTTAGTACATTATAATGTTTATGAAAATAACAATTTTCAAATACATTATTTATTTGACCTACTTTTAATTTAGGAACACTTCATCAAATTAAAAATTACATTTCCCATAATCCTTTTATAGAAGTCATACTTTTTTTTTTTCTTTTCGCTTATAAACTCCTTTATAAGCCGTTTAACACATTGAACTATTTTACTTCTCAACGGGATCTAAAAAGTTAGCACTTGTGTGGCCCTCAATAATTCAATGATACAACTAGCCGTAGGTTCACATCTCAATGTGATTCGGCACTAAACATGTCCTTATATGAGCATATCCCAGTTTCTCCATTCTTACTTATCAACTTCTTGATAATAAGAACGTCAGAACTCAAGTCTGAGAGTACCCAACCAATCATGTTAAACGCCTAGCAGCAACGCTTACATGATTCCCTAGGTATCAAATAATAGTGCCTGCAAGAATCAATCTATTATGATTAGCGCACAGTACGGTCCTTCATCTCATATATCCGGACCGATTCGACAACTATTGTTATATCGAGAGCTGCCAAAGAGTCCATACTATGTGTCATGTCGTAGTTGCATCGATGGTGTAATCTAAGAAACCCTTTTATTAATTACCACCAACACTCTGATCAAAGATTTCAAATTACATACACATGAGATCACATAGGATATCCATACCCGAAGGTAAACGGTGAATCCCCGACTGCAATTCATCGACTCCTATATGCTTCGACAAAACACCCAACATTGCCACCTGATGACCCCATATGAGTCGGTAAACAAGTCAAAGTGCAATGCTAGCATATAGAGTCTCAATGTTGCCTGGGTCATAAGGACTAATGGTGTACAACCATAAAATAGGACATTTTTACTCGATAAGTGAGAACCACTTGGAAAGTCTTTTATAGAGGGTTGTTCAGTGCACTCTACAAGGAGCACCTATCTCCATGCTCGGACATCACAATGTCTCCTACCAATGAAACATGGTACTCATATCCATGGTTCGCCGGAACGGCCGTTATGCGGTCGGAACGGCCGAAACGGAACGGGAACGGCGGTCGCCGTTCCAAAGTTCCGGGCAAAAACGGTAACGGCATTAGCGACGGTTTTGTTTGTAACCGTCGCTAATAGCAACGGGTTCGACCGTCGCCGATTCAACATCAGCGACGGATTTAATACAACCGTCGCTATTAGCGACGGTGTGTTAACACCGTCGCTACATTTAGCGACGAGTTTTCATATAACCGTCGCAAATTTGTGCTGTTTTTATTAATTTCTGAAATTTTTAATTTTTTTATAAATTCGTGACCGTTCCGCAACCGTTCCGCAAAATAACATTGGAACTGGAACGGTGATTGCCGTTCCAAGCACCGCAACCGTTCCGACGAACCATGCTCATATCACCGATACTAATCTCAAACTTGAGCGGTCTTTATCATTCTTAGCGGCGGCTGAATCGACAAGGAACTACTTAGAATATACAGTATTCTCTTTTTTTGTACCAGATAAAGAACCCACATAAAGAATTGACTTCTCTTTTTTGATGATGGATTCAAATGTAACAAGCATATTGACCAACTCCTCAAGGGTAGGCTCTAGCTTGTTCATGTTTAAATTCACCACAAAAAGATCAATGAGTTAGGTAGTGACAAGATCAATACGTCAGTGGTCAACTCCGATGGCAACGCAAGATCCATGCCAATGAGCTTTTCCACAAGCCCAATCATCTTTTGACCATGCACATGGACCGAAGCCCCATCTCGCATGCGTAAACTGATTAGCTCCTTGATGGTAGCATGCCTAAGAGGTCAAGTTTGCTCACCAAAGAGCTCCTTGAGATGCAAATGAATGTCAGCAGCACTATTTGCATTCTCAAAATGCCTTTGCAGCTCATAATTCATAGAAGCCTGCATATAACACTTAGCTCGCAAGTCATGGTCACACCAATCCTTGTAAGTCTGCGATTCCTCAGGAGTGCAGCTAGTTGGAGCCTCAACAGGGGCGACTTAGTCAGTGTATATGCTATCCTTTCCGAATTCAAGACGATTTTTAGGTTTCTTAGCCAATTGAGGTAAGAAGAGTATGCGCCCGGCATGAACGCGCATATGCGCGAGGCTCCATCCTCACACATAATTCAAATCTCTTTTCCGCCTATCCCGATCTAATCCGTACCATCTATAATCAAATCAATTAATCAACAAATCATTTCAGATTAACAACACAGCAAACCCCAAGCATTACATTTCTCCCCCCCTAATATATGATTTCGTCCCCGAAATCATAGGCAACCAATCATATCAAAAGAAGGAATGTATTATAGAAGCTGAATAAAATACTTACATCAATGAAATAAATCGGGAATTTCTGTCTCATGTCCGACTCCGTCTCCTAGGTAGCTTCTTCGATACCGTGACGACTCCACTGAACTTTCAAAAGCGGAATTGTCTTCGTTCTAAGCTGTTTTTCCTTCCGATCAAGAATCTGAATCGGTTTCTCGAAGAAGCTCAATGTCTCGTCAAGCTCGGCCTCGTCTGGCTGCATAATATGTGAAGCATCAGGCATATACTTCCATAGTAATGATACATGAAAGACATCATGTATCCCTGATAATGAAGGCGGTATGCGAGTCGATAGGCACGATCTCCTATCTTCTCTAGAATCTCGTACGACCCAATATATCGCGGAGACAACTTCCCTTTCTTTCCAAATCTGACAACTCCTCTGAAAGGTGAAATCTTCAAGAATACTCGGTCTCCTGCCTCAAGTACCAATGGTCTACGCTGCACATTAGCATATTTGGCTTGTCTATCCTGAGCTGCCTTCATTCTTTTCTGTATCAGATTCACTTTCTCAGTCAAATTTCTGATCATATCAGGTCCAATCTCAGGGACCTCAGAGATATCGTCCCAATACAGAGGGGATCTGCATTTCTTACCGTACAACGCTTCAAAACGATCCATCTCAATACTCTTCTGGTAGCTATTGTTGAACGAGAATTCACAAAGTGGTAAGGCATCTTGCCAATTAGTGCTAAAATCAAGCACTACAGCTCTAAGCATATATTCCAATGTCTGGATAGTCCGCTCTGACTGTCCGTCGGTCTGTGGATGATATGCGGTACTCAGATGTAACTTCGTACCTAGATCCTGCTGCAAACTCTACCAGAAGTGCGAAGTAAACCGAGGATCACGGTCTGAAACAATAGACTTCGGCACTCCGTGCAATCTGACCACCTCCCTGACATAAATCTCTGCCATCTGGTCATGTCGATACGTCATTTTGTACGGAATAAAGCATGCGTATTTGGTCAATCTGTCAATAACGACCCAAATCACATCACAACCTCGGGAGGATCTCGGTAGCTTCGTCACGAAGTCAATGGAAATGTGATCCAATTTCCATTCAGGAATCGATAAGCTCTGTAATAGTCCTCCTGGTTTCTTTCTTTCTGCTTTCACCTGTTGGCAATACAGACATTTTGATACAAACTCATCAATATCATCTTTCATCTGTTTCCACCAAAACTGTCTTTTCAAATCATTATACATCTTTCTGCCACCAGCATGAATACTGAATCGACTGATGTGTGCTTTTGACAAAATCTGTTGTTTCAACTCTGAAACATTCGGCACAACTAGACGACCATTCACATACAGTACACTATCTCGTACCTGATATTCAGATCGACGCTCTGCTCTAACCATCGATATCGAATTCTGAACATTCTGATCAACTTTCTGAGCCGCTTTAATTCGCAAAATCAGCTCTGGTTCGGCTTGAACAGCATAATCTAATCGGTATATAATCTGTCTCAAATACCAATCCAGACAAACAACAATCTTCTATCAAATTTGAAACACCGATCGATGATAAAGATAAAGAACATACTTTTCGACTCAGTGCATCAGCTGCTGCATTGGACTTTCCTGGATAGTATTTGATTTCACAATCAAAGTCTTTAATCAGATCAAGCCATCTTCGCTGTCTCATATTCAATTCTGACTGCGAAAATAGATATTTCAAGCTCTTATGATCAAAATAAATTTCAAATTTCTAAACATACAGATAATGTCGCCATATCTTCAAAACAAAGACAATGGCTGCCAATTCAAGATCATGAATTGGATAACGAGATTCATGAGGTTTCAACTGTCTTGAGGCATAAGCGATAACATGTCCTCGCTGCATCAAAACACAACCCAATCCTCGGTGAGAAGCATCAAAATAAACTACAAAATCACCAGTACCTGATGGAATCGTCAAGATCGGTGCACAGGTCAGTCTTTTCTTTAATTCAAGAAAGCTGGTCTCACATTCTTCAGACCAAACAAACGGAGCATTTTTCTGAGTCAACTACGTAATCGATTTGTCAATGATAGAAAAATCTTTTATAAATCGACGATAATATCCTGCCAAACCCATAAAACTGCGAATCTCGGGCACTGATCTCGGTCTCGGCCAAGAAATCACTGCCTCAACTTTACTGGGATCAACAGATATACCATCTCCGGATATAATATGCCCCAGAAATATAACCTGTCTCAACCAAAACTCACATTTCGACAGTTTAGCGTAAAATTTCTCAGCCCTCAAATTTTGATATCCACTGGCAGGTCTGCCAATGACGGACTCGATTTCAGTAAGTCAACTGAATAAACAAGGAATCCCTCTGCTCCTTTCTGTAACAATCGAGTCATAGACAATACGGATATCAAAGGAATTCTCGATCTAGAACCCTTACTTTAGAATTTCAACTTATCAGCCATATTTAATCTGAATCTCACAATCTTGTGGAAACAATCAACAGTCGTTCTGTACTTGGTCAACATATCAATCCCAATAATACAGTCAAAATCAGACAATCCAAGTACGATGCAATCTAGTTCAATCTCATGCCCGTCATACTGTAGTATGCAATGTTTTACAGAATTCACTTATATTAAACATGTCCCCAACGGAGAAGAGACAGACACTACAGACGATAATGAATCAATAGGCAATGCATGATTCAATGCAAATTTCTCAGAAATAAATGTATGAGAAGCACCAGTATCAATCAATACATAAGCAGGGTAACAAAAAATAAAACAGTTACCTGCAACAACATCATTTGGTGCCTCATGAGCCTGCTCCTCTGTCAAAGCGAATACTCTGGCATGCTGTCTAGGAGGCTGGCTCACTATCTGGCTACCTCCGGGCCTCTGCTGTGACTGAGCTGGGGCTGGCTGAAACGAATGAACAGCAGCAGATCGTCTATCAGTCTGTGCCGCTGATCCAAATGATTCGGATCCCTGAGATCTTTGGGAACCTCCCTGTGGACACAACCTAGCAAAGTGTCCCGGTTGTTTGCAAATGTTGCAACTACCAGTCATTCCCTGGCATTGCTCGGTCGGATATCTCCCTCCGCAAATTCTGCAGTACACTCCAGTATAGCTCTGGCTCTGTCGAGAACCACCCGAGCTAGATGAACTTCTCCCTGATTTCTTGAACTGCTTTCCTCAAGCTTTCAAGAAATCTTTCTTTCCACTACTGCTGCTACCACCCTCAAATCTGGAAGGAGGTTGTTGTGGCCTCGGTGCTGGAGGAACATACGAAGCTCCCTTTTGCCTCATCAGACCAGCTTCTGCTCCTTTAGCTCGGTTCAGGGCATCAGTAAAATTATTCGGTCGCCTTGTGTTTACCGATGTAAAGATCTCGGGATTCAAACCATTGATGAACTGATCAGCAATCGCTTCTTCATTCTTGGCCACATGTGGAGCAAATCTCAACAAGGTAGAGAACTTAGTCACATAATCTTCAACGTTCAACTGCCCCTGCCTCAGATTGGCAAATTCTGCCCCTTGTCTTTCCTGTACGACACTGGAAAGAATCTATGAAAAAACTCAGTTCTAAAAACATTCCAGGTAATAGTCTTACCTCGATGCTCCAAGGCCCGCTTGGTTGTAATCCACCAGTTCTTGGCAACATCATGCAACTGGTGCCCTATCAATTTCACTCTCCGCTCATCAGTGTAGTCCAAAGATTCAAAGATCATTTCTATTTCATCTAACCAACTCTCACAGTCCACAGAATTCTCTGTTCCTTTCAGGGTAGGCGGTTTAAATGACTGAAACCTCTTCAACAATGTTTCCATTGGTGTTGCTGTAACATCCATTGGAGGATTCGAAGTACTACCCTGTTCTGGTATTCTTCGGGGAGGCATATCTGATTACCAAAAAGGTTAGTAACCAAATATAACAAGCATGTTTCAGTCCTCCTCTGATCATCTTACTGCTGATCAAGAATCGGTTCTGATTCATTCTCAATAAACACGTTACCAAATCAAATCAGACAGCCAGGTAAACATGTATTTCAAAGCAGTAAATCATGCTAGCAATCAAAAGCAAGGAAAGAAAACTCAATCTACCCCGCTCACTAGCTCTTATCTCAGTATCAAGTATCTATCGCTCTGATACCACCTGTTGTGGGGACCCGGAAGCTAATCATGCTCTTAATCATCATTTGGGACAATTTAATCAATTATAATAAACATCGTCTAAATTTTTTTAAAAAAAGTACAGTATGAAATGCGGAACGTAATGGAATACATTCTAATATACAAATCAGTATTAAAGTACAAGTCTTTTACTATATACAATCATTCAAACTAAGGTTTAACGACTACAAATCAAGTGTTTAAACCCTATCTCTAATCAAAGTCCGTAGTCTCCACTCTAATCATGATCTCTCTTCATCTCTTAGACCCTGAACCTGTCCCACCTGTTGTCATGCACACATACAAACACGACAACAGTCGGATAACTCCGGTGAGATATATATCCCAGTACAAACAATGTAAACATGCAGTCATATAAAAGCATGAAACACATATCAATAACAAATATCAAATATGCAAAACATGTATCAATACTATCTCTGAATCACAGTCTATGACTACTAGACTCTGACTCGCTCATCCTAATCTAGGGATCCCGATCTGAATAAGAATGCAACGTTCTCCCATCTACTTTACCCCAACTAGATGGTGGTACGTTCTTTGTAACGAACCGTACTCTTTACTACTTACAATTTGCGGAAAAATAAAAATTTTCATGAAAACAAAAATAAAATCAATACGGTCGTCACTACATCATCCATTCGCCAATAAAAATCTTGTTAAAAGAAAAGTTTGCTCAAAACATCTCGCATCAAACATAAAATCAGAGTATTTTAAACTTGCATAAAAACATTAAAATAACGTGGGCGGTCCTCGGGTCTAGCCTCCCGCTCAGTCCAAGCCTGCTCCTTGGTTCCCACCTCCTGTCTCCTCATAGACACCCTCACCTGCATCGATCAAGCCTAGTGAGCCTAAAGACTCAACACGTATAAACTGAGAATAACGTGTAATACATAATAAAATCGCATGCAACTTAAAATAGAACATACATACTTGAAGCTTGGATTTGAAATGAGCTTGAACTTGCATACATACATAGACGTGCCATAACTTAAAAGATTTCATAAACATGCTTACATACTTGATCATACTTAAACATACATGACTTCAATTTTGCATAGAGGCATGTTTCAAAGCAAGTGACACATACATAATAAACGCCTGATCAGACAAACCACAGTACTGGGCTGACAGGGACGTATCCACTGCCACATACATGAGATCCCCGTTCATAATTTAACGGGGTGGAGAGGTCCTCGGCCACGTTCACCGACTTCCAAACCCATTCATAAATTTGTCACAAGACATTTAGCATACCTCAAAAGTAAAATATTTTCTTGCACGTCAACATACTTACTTGACGTTGAGGGATTTGTTGGATTTCATTTGGGGCCACTGCTGCTCACTAACATGACTTTCAACACTTAACTTGCATAACTTAGACGTAGGTACTCGAGCTCACAACGAAGTACATAAACGGCTTATGACATTCCAAATCACTCGGGACTTGACCTCGTTTAATTATACTAACCAGGACATCAAACCCCGAAACAAACTCTAAGATGCCGTGTGAACATTTCCCAACCATAAAAGACATGAACTCACTATTAGAATTTGAAAAGACGAAGGAACAAAATATTTGGACAGAAGGGGTGGCGCTCGGGCGGTGAAACTATACCGCTCGGGTGCCAGTGTCCGCGCTCGGGCGGTAATATATTACCGCTCGGGCGCCAGGACTACTGGACGCCTACACTGAACCGAAGGAGTGGCGCTTTGGCGGTAAGAAATTACCGCTCGGGCGCCGAGTGCACTGTGCTCTACGACTTAGAAACTTAATCTCCCCAAATTCGATCACACCGACAGTGAACAACGCTTCGAGACCCGTCCTAGGATACTAGGGCATTGACTCGACTCCACCTAACCTCCCAAAAGTCTCCAAAACAACCCCGCAATTACAAGCACACACTAAACCCGTAAACACGATCTTTGACAACAAAACGGTTATAAACGACTATTCAATCTCCCAAATGCCTGAAGACACGAAACAAAATGTCAATAACCATCCCCACATCAATAACAATATACCTACACGCAGCAACGATCGAACGTCAATCCCCAACGAAGCCTGCAACAAATAAACTTCAAGAACACAATTTACGTAAAAGTCGCAGTTTGAGCAGTCCCACGAAAAACGCCATAACTCACTCAATATTTATCCAAATAATTCGAATTTTATATCAAATCGAAGGTATCGAAAAGTTCTACATTTTTTGCGGTGAAAGTTTTCTCATATTCTTGAATGAAAAATCGCATTAACCCAAAAACAGTGAAAAACGGGGTTTTAGATCTAAAAACTATTGCAAACGCATCGATAAATTTCCTGCCCAAACTACTACACATCACACATGGATTTTACGCATAAAACCACGCAACACATACTATGACATGATCGACGCAGAAAAGAGAGATTATACGTGCCTTTTGATGATAAACTTTACCGAAACGACAATATCGAAGCGGAGACGGTGCGAGGCTCGATCCAGGGCGACTTGGCTCGATTTTTCTTGCAATAAAATCAACAAAACTCGCTAGTTATAATCAGAGGGAGGGGCGGCTGCTCTTGGGGAAGGAGAACCCTAGGTTTTTTCTTTAGAAGAAATCTGAAAATATGAATGTGTAGATGTGTTGTGTGTTTTAGTGTGTGTAAAAACGTGTAAGTGTGTGTGAGTGTGTGTAACGTGTGTGTGTTTTTAATTTAGGAGGTATTAGTGCTAAAATAAATAAATTAAATACTAATCAAAAGTTAACACACACTAATTTAATCAAACTCCCCATTTAAAATGATTACACACTAATTTTAAAAGCTCCAAACTCTTAAATTACTAATTACATAAATAGGGCTTTAAAAGGTTAAATACTAAATAAATTATTTAGAATGCCCCAATCCCAACTTAAAATAAAATACCGCATTTTAAATTGTCAAAAATCGTCACCAGTCTTTTCCTCGATCCCGCTTCGAATAATCGCCTGAAACATGAAACTCGCAAACCATTTTAACGTGCATCACATAAACATGAATAATTTAAAACAATGCATTTAAATAAATCATGCACTACTTAGACTCAATTTAAAATTTAAATAAATACTTTAATGATTAATCAAATGCATGGGTTATACATGTACTGAATTTGGGCACTACAGTTCCTCCCCCACTTATAAAAATTTCGTCGTCGAAATTACGTCTTACCAAACAACTCCGGGTAGCGAATCCTCATGTCCACTTCCGACTCCCAAGTGGCCTCTCCACCGATTGATTTAGCCACCGGACTTTGACTAGCTTAGTCACTTTGTTCCGGAGTCTGCGCTCCTGTCTGTCTAGGATCTGAATCGGTCGCTCCTCATACGACAGGTCTGGAGCAAGCTGGAACGGCTCATAACTCAGAATATGCGAAGGATTGGCCAGATACTTCCTTAGCATAGAAACGTGGAACACATTGTGTACCCCGGCCAGATTCGGCGGAAGGGCTACACGATAAGCTAACGTCCCAACTCTGTCCAAAATCTCGAACGGTCCAATAAACCTCGGGCTCAGCTTGCTTCTCTTCCCAAATCTCATAACACCCTTCATGGGTGTTATCTTCACAAAAACGTGATCATCAACGGCAAACTCGAGATCCCTCCTTCTCTTATCATCATAGCTCTTTTGGCAACTCTAGGCGGTCTTAATTCTGTCTCGAATCTTGGCCACCACATCTGCTGTCTGCTGAACTATCTCTGGACCAAGATCTGCTCTCTCACCGACTTCATCCCAATGGACTGGTGATCTGCACTTCCGTCCATACAACGCCTCATAGGGAGCCATACCTATAGATTATTGGAAGCTGTTGTTGTAGGCAAACTCCACTAGAGGTAAATTTGATTCCCAAGTTCCCTGGAAATCGATCATACAGGCTCTCAGCAAATCCTCCAAAATCTGAATCACTCACTCAGACTGGCTATCTGTCTGCGGGTGAAAACCTGTACTGAACAACAATTTTGTCCCCATGGCTGCATGTAAGCTCTTCCAGAAGGACGACATAAACTTCGGGTCCCTGTCGAACACAATCGAAACTGGGAACCCATGTAAACGGACTATTTCCCTAATATAAAGCTCTGCATACTGCGTCATGGGGAAAGTCGTCTTCACTGGCAAAAAGTGCGCTGACTTCGTGAGTCGATCCACAATAACCCAAATGGCATTAAAGCCTCTGACTGATCTAGGCAATCCAACGACGAAGTCCATCGTGATGTTCTCCCATTTCCACTATGGGATGGGAAGTGGCTAAACCAATCCTGCTCGCCTCTGATGTTCTGCCTTCACCTGCTAAAATGTGAGGCATTTAGACACAGATCAGCGGATGTCTCTCTTCATCCATGGCCACCAATACAGAATCTGTAGATCCTTATACATCTTGGTACCCCCTGGGTGAATATAATACGGAGATGCATGCGCCTCTGACAGAATATCATGTCTGATCGAATCAACACTAGGCACCCACATTCTGCCTCTATATCTCACAATTCCATCTGCCGTTGTGTAAAGAACACTGCCCTTGGCTTCGTATTTCTGTTTCCATTTCAGTAATTGCTCATCTGAAGACTGACCTGCCCGTATACGGTCTAGCAGAGAAGATTGGAATGTCAGATTAGACAGCCTTGGTACCCTGCCCTCACGATAAACTTCCAAACCAAACCTCTGAATCTCAGACTGAAGAGGTCTCTGCACGGCTAACTGAACTATGACTGCAACTTTCCTGCTCAAGGCATCCGCCACAACATTAGCTTTTCCCGGATGGTAGCTAATCTCGCAATCATAGTCCTTCACCAGTTCCAACCACCATCTCTGCCTCATATTTAGTTCCTTCTGCGTGAAGAAATATTTCAGACTTTTGTGGTCAGTGAAAATCTGACACTTCTCGCCATACAAGTAGTGTCTCCAAATCTTCAAAGCAAAGACAACTGCGGCTAATTCTAAGTCATGTGTCGGCTAGTTCTTCTCATGCACCTTCAACTGCCTGGAAGCATAAGCTATAACCCGACCTTGTTGCATCAACATTGCGCCTAATCCGAGCTTAGATGCATCGGTATAATGCACAAATCACCCTGCCATGTCGTCATGGCTAGCACTGGCGCCGAAATAAGAGCTTGCGTCAAAGTATCGAAGCTCTTCTGATATTCATCACTCCACACGAATTTAGCATTCTTCTTGGTCAGTGAAGTGAGTGGCACTGCTATGGATTAAAATCCCTGAATGAACTTACGGTAGTAACCGGCTAGACCCAGAAAACTGCGGACCTCCGATGCATTCTTTGGCTCAATCCATTCCTTAACGGCTGCTACCTTTTCTGGATCCACTTCAATACCACTGCTAGGCACTATATGACCCAAAAACGCTACTTTCTGCAACCAAACTCGCACTTACTGAACTTCGCAAATAACTTGCGACTCTGCAAAACCTGCAACATTGTCCTCAAATGATGGCTATGCTCCTCATGGCTCTTCGAGTATATGAGAATATCGTCAATGAAAACTATGACGAATTGGTCTAGGTAAGGCTGGAATACTCGGTTCATGAGGTCCATGAAAATAGCTGGAGCATTCGTCAATCCAAATGCCATTACTAAGAACTCGTAATGCCCATACCTGGTTCTGAAGGCCGTCTTGGGAACATCTGTATCCTTCACCTTCAGCTGGTGATACCCTGATAGAAGATCTATCTTAGAGAACACTGTGGCTCCCTGCAACTGATCAAACAAGTCTTCGATTCTAGGAAGTGGGTACTTGTTCTTGATTGTTACCTTGTTCAACTCACGGTAATCGATGCACAGCCTCATGCTCCCATCCTTCTTCTTTACAAAGAGCTCTGGTGTGCCCCACGGTGAGAAACTAGGGCGGATAAATCCCTTGTCGAGAAGCTCCTGGATCTGCTGCTTGAGCTCTAACATTTCAGCTGGAGCTAATCGGTACGGCGCCTTAGAGATTGGCACTGTGCCTGGCATGAGTTCAATAGCAAACTCCACCTCTCTCTCAGGTGGAAGGCCTGAAACGTCGTCTCGGAAGACATCTGGGAATTCACTGACTATTGGCACGTCAGGTAAAGATAGAGTGGCCACATCGGGCGCTGAGATAATACTGGCCAAGAAGGCCTGACACCCCTTGGAAATCAGCCTCCTCGCTTGCATGCATGAAATCATGCGAGGGAAACTTCTCCATATGGCTGGCTCAAATATGAACTGCTCCATGCCCGGCGGTCTAACCAATACTGACCTCTTCTGAAAATCAATCAGAACTTTGTTCCTCGACAGCCAGTCCATTCCTAAAATAATGTCGAACTCTGGCATCGGCAGTAGAATAAAATCTGGATATACTAGATGGCCCTGCAGTTCCAGATCAATATCTCTGATCACGCTAGTTGCTAACAGCTCCTCCCCAGATGGGACTGTCACCGAAAAATTCATATCTAGGCCAATGGACTTGATGTCCAGATGATTAGCGAAAGTCTCTGAGATAAAGGAGTGAGTGGCTCCTGAATCTATCAGTGTCGTTGTGGCTAATCTCTTAATGAAGATATTTCCTGAGATACGTTAGCACAACCCAAAACTTACATCCCAAATTACTAACATTAACCTCAAGCATAGAGGAATCAATACTCCAAGTGGCCCAAAAGTAATACTAGCACGCTAATAACTCCAAATAAAATTCCACATGCAAGGCAAGATAATACTGAGCTTAGGTAGAAAAAGGTTACCGGTTAGTAGTGTAGTGTCTGGGTTCGCCTCCTGAGCATGCATGGCGAAAACTCTTCCTTGGGTTGGTTGCTTCCACTGCGGGCACTCCTTCAGCATGTGGTCACTGGCTCCACATTTGAAGCACTTGCCTGATCCATATAATAATTTCCCTGGATGCTGGCGGTTGCATTTAGGACACACTGGTAAAATAACTGGCTTCTGAGGTGCCCCTTGCTGCTGAATAGGACCCTTGCCTTTCGGCGGTCCCTGATAGGGTTTCTTTCCTAGTTGTCCCTGGTAGGGTTTCTTGAACTAAGGCCTCTGATGCTGTGGCTGCTGCGGTGGAGCCTGATAGGGCCTCTTGCCCTGCCTGTCTGCCTCAATGTCCCGCTGGTCTTGTTCTGTCTCCAAAGCCCTAGAAACGGCCACTGCGTATGTAGTAGGGCCAGATACCCTCACATCACGGCGCAAGATCGGCCGCAAACCATCCATAAAATGCCTCAGCTTAGCCTGGGCATCATTCGAAATGAGTGGTACAAAGTAACACCCCCTCTCAAACATCCTCACAAACTCTGCAACACTATTGTCCTCCTACCTCAGTGTCATAAACTCCCTGGTCAGGCGGGAGCGTACTTCCTCAGTGAAGTACTTGGCGAAAAACACTTCCTTGAATCCCGTCTAAGACAAAGTCTGCAAGTTCACTGCCACTGATGCGCTCTCCCACCATAGCCTAGCGTCCCCTGACAGAAGGAACGTTGCGCACCTGACTCTATCTGCATCAGTCAGTTCCATGAAGTCGAATATTAACTCAATAGACTTGATCCATCCTTCATCTACCATCGGGTCAGTGGTACCCGAGAACTCCTTTGGGCTCATCCTTCTAAACCTCTCATACACTGCTTCCGGTTGGGGCCTCGCCCCCACACCCACTGCTGTAGCCTGGTTCCCCGCAAATTGCGCGAAGAACTGTGTCATACCTGCAAGCATCTGTGCCTGCATATCTGGAGGTAGAGGTGGAGGATTGACCCTCTCCTCATTTCGGGCCTCTCTGTCCTCTTCACTGGCTTCCCGGTCAACTACACATCTAGGAGGCATTATGTTCCAACAATTTACCCAACACGTAAACCCCCATGCATGAACATACTACTAATATCATAAGATGCACGAAACTTGAACTTAAACATAGACATGCTGAAATCAAACATAATGCTTGCTACATAACATAAATTTGAAAACTTAAAACTTACAGACTTGAGGTGTGACTTCGTGAGCTTCTTGCGACTGGCAGTAGGCATAACCCTTTACAAGAACACCGCTCTAATACCAACTGTAACGAACCGTACTCTTTATTACTTAAAATTTGCGGAAAAATTAAAAATTTTCTTGAAAACAAAAATAAAATCAATACGGTCGTCACTACATCATGCATTCGCCAATAAAAATCTTGTTAAAAGAAAAGTTTGCTCAAAACATCTTGCATCAAACATAAAATCAGAGTATTTTAAACTTGCATAAAAACATTAAAATTACGTAGGCGGTCCTCGGGTCTAGCCTCCCGCTCAGTCCAAGCCTGCTCCTTGGTCCCCACCTCCTGTCTCCTCATAGACATCATCACCTGCATCGATCAAGTCTAGTGAGTCGAAAGACTCAACACGTATAAACTGATAATAGCGAGTAATACATAATAAAATCGCATGCAACTTAAAATAGAACATACATACTTGAAGCTTGGATTTGAAATGAGCTTGAACTTGCATACATACATAAACGTGCCATAAATTAAAAGCTTTCATAAACATGCTTACATACTTGATCATAATTAAACATACATGACTTCAATTTTGCATAGAGGCATGTTTCAAAGAAAGTGACCCATACATAATAAACGCCTGATCAGACAAACCAAAGTACTGGGCTGACAGGGACGTATCCACTGCAACATACATGAGATCCCCGTTCATAATTTAACGGGCTGGTTGGTCACCGTTCATAATTTAACGCTTTCCAACCACGATCTAACCCGTTCATAATTTAACGGGATGGAGAGGTCCTCGGCCACGTTCACCGAATTCCAAACCCATTCATAAATTGGTCACGAGACATTTAGCATACCTCAAAAATAAAATATTTTCTTGCACGTCAACATACTTACTTGGCGTTGAGGGATTCGTTCGATTTCATTTGGGGCCGCTGCTGCTCACTAACATGACTTTCAACACTTAACTTGCATAACTTAGACGTAGGTACTCAAGCTCACACCGAAGTACATAAACGGCTTATGAAATTCTAAATCACTCGGGACTTGACCTCGTTTAATCATACTAACCAGGACATCAAACCCCGAAACAAACTCTAAGATGTCGTGTGAACATTTCCCAACCATAAAAGACATGAACTCACTATTAAAATTTGAAAAGACGAAGGAACAAAATATTTGGACAGAAGGGGTGGCGCTCGGGCGGTGAAACTATACCGCTCGGGCGCCAGTGTCTGCGCTCGGTCGGTAGTATATCACTGCTCGGGCGCCAGGTCTACTGGACGCCTACACTGAACCGAAGGAGTTGCGCTCGGGCGGTAATAAATTACCGCTCGGGCGCCGAGTGCACTGTGCTCTACGACTTAGAAACTTAATCTCCCCAAATTCGATCACACAGATAGTGAACAATGCTACAAGACCCGTCCTAGGATACTAGGGCATTGAATCGACTCCACCTAACCTCCCAAAAGTCTCCAAAACAACCCCGCAATTACAAGCACACACTAAACCCGTAAACACGATCTTTGACAACAGAACGGTTATAAACGACTACTCAATCTCCCAAATGCCTAACGACACGAAACGAAATTTCAATAACCATCCCGACATCAATAACAATATACCTACACGCAGCAACGATCGCCTGTCGATCCCCAACAAAGCCTGCAACAAATAAACTTCAAGAACACAATTTACGTAAAAGTCGCAATTTGAGCAGTCCCACTAAAAATGTCATAACTCACTCAATTGTTATCCAAATAATTCGAATTTTATAACAAATCAAAGGTATCGAAAAGTTATACATTTTTCATGTTTAAATTTTTCTCAGATTCTTGACTGAAAAATCGCAGTAACCCAAAATACAGTGAAAAACGGGGTTTTAGATCTAAAAACTATTGCAAACGCATCGATAAATTTCCTGCCCAAACTACTACACATCATACATGGATTTTACGCATAAAACCATACAACACATACTATGACATGATCGACGCATAAAATAGAGATTATACGTGCCTTTTGATGATAAACTTTACCGAAACAACGATATCGAAGCGGAGACGATGCAAGGCTGTGGGGACCCGGACGCTAATCAAGTTCTTAATCATTATTGGGACTAGTTAATCAATTATAAAACAGGGTCTAAAATTTTTTTCTTTTAAATTCGGAACGTAGTGACATCAAACTAATATACATATCAGTATAAATTACAATACAAGTCCTGTACTGCATGCATTCAAACTAACCTAAGGTTTAACAACTAATGTCAAGTGTTCAAACCCTATTATACATCATAATCAAAGTCTGTAGTCTACACTCTAATCACGATCTCTCTCTTCATCTCCTGGACCCTGATCCTGCCCCACCTGTTGTCATGTACACATACAAACAAGACAACAGCCGGATAACTCCGGTGAGAATAAATCCCAGTATAAATCAACGAAACATGCAATCATATAAACAAATATAAAGCATGTAATCAGGTAACAGATATATGTATCAAAATCTGAAACATAAACAATCCTAGACTGTCAACAATGCTCATAACTCTATCATACAGACTAGTCTCAATCCTAGTCTAGGGATCCTGGTTTCCAAATGTGGTGTTCCTATATCGAATTCCGTAATAGAAGGAACTCTGATCCTATTACTCGATATAACCAAATATGGTGTACCTATATCGAATTCCGTAATAGAAGAATTCCAATTCTATTCACTCGATATAACCAAACATCCGGTGTCCTGACCTAACCGTCATGGACTGTAGCTCTATCACTAATATCCTATCTTGAGACATCGTGCAATGTGCCCGTGGCGATCCCGACACTATCAGGCACTTCCGTCCCCAGATTTCTACACTATCCTGTGACATCGTGCAATGTGCCCGTGGCGATCCCACCACTATCAGGCACTTCTGTCACAAGATTACTCTATTAATACCTGCTATCTATAATTCAAGAGAACAAGTATCAATGCAATAACGTAAAGTATGAGATTTATGGAAACTCAAGTCTAAACCGACTCAAGTCGATCTCCCAATACCACATTGACTTATACCTTTTTTTCGTCGGTTTCTGGCTCAGTCGAAGTCCTGAATTCACATTCTGTCTGGCAATGACAATATCAATAATCTCATGTCAATATACCTTTCAAATCAATAACAATCTGATTAATCTGGATTTAATTCAAAATCAACGGCATAACGGTACAATTTCAATATTCCCGTCAATACAACATCACCAGATAATAGTTACAATCCATAACCCATATCCAATACATTCTATAATCAATCCATAATCCAAATCCGTCCCAAAATCAATCCATATACTCTGAAAAATCATAACAATTCGATAATCAATCTATTTCTTAATCTGACTTCGATTCTACGATGTCTAACATATCAAGAACATCATATATGAATCCTATTCAATTCTGACAATAGCATAATTTCAAAGCATGTCAAAACGTAGCAAAACTTACGTCCAGTTGTAGCCTACGTTGATAGGATTACAGTACTGAAGTCAGATTACAATTTGAACGGGCGGATTTCTCACAAAAGGCGTAAGGATTTTCCACCCAAATCTTCCGACCGTTCTCGTTCCTTCTTCTGAGTGAAGATTGGCATGTTAATATATATATATACCAACGTTGCATGTAATGATACGTGGCATCATTTTCACAATCTTCAGCCGGCGCTCGGGCGGTCAAGAATTACCGCTCGGGCGCTTGCTCGGCGCTCGGGCGGTTAAAACTTACCGCCCGGGCGCGAGGTGTTCTGCCTCCCGATTAGTCCTTGGCGCTCGGGCGGTCAAAAACTACCGCCCGGGCGCCACATCTTCTGTCCAAGACGGTTTCTATTGAACTTTGGCGCTCGGGCGGTCATTTCTTACCGCTCGGGCGCCACTAGTTCTGTCCAAAAATTGCACCCTTCATATGAAATCTTATTTCGTGTCCCGATTAATCCTTTCATAATCATATCCATTATAAATCAATAATTACCGATTACTAGGATTAACTTTCCGGGCATTACATTTCTCCCCCCCTAAGATACGATTTCGTCCCCGAAATCTCAGGTAATCAAATCATATTATTACGAAGAAATGTAATTAAAGTCGAATAAAAATTTACATCAGTGAAATAATGCTGGGAATTATTGTCTCATATCTGATTCAGTCTCCCAAGTCGCTTCTTCGATGCCATGACGAGTCCATTGGACTTTCACAAGAGGAATCGTCTTTGTTCTGAGCTGTTTTTCTTTACGATCGATAATCCGCATCGGTTTCTCGACATAACTCAATGTCTCATCCAGCTCGGTCTCGTCTGGCTGAATCACGTGAGAATCATCAGAGAGATACTTCCGCAGCATAGATACATGAAAAACATCATGTATTCCTGATAATGAAGGCGGCAAGGAAAGTCGATAGGCACGATCTCCTATCTTTTCGAGAATCTCATAAGGACCCAGATATCTTGGAGACAATGTCCCTTTCTTGCCAAATCTGACAACACCTCTGAAAGGAGAAATCTTCAAGAATACTCGGTCTCCTACCTCAAATACCAACGGTCGTCGTCGAAGGTTGGCATATTTGGCTTGTCGGTCTTGAGCTGCCTTCATTTTCTTCTGAATCAACTTTACTTTTTCAGTCATATCTCTGATCATATCAGGTCCAGTTTCAGGAACTTCAGAGATATCATCCCAGTAAAGAGGGGATCTACATTTCTTTCCGTACAACGCTTCAAATGAGGCCATCTCAATACTCGTCTGATAGCTATTGTTGTACGAAAACTCGCAAAGTGGCAATCATCTTGCCAATTAGTGCTAAATTCAAGCACTACAGCTCTCAGCATATCCTCCAATGTCTGAATAGTCCGTTCTGACTGTCCATCAGTCTGAGGATGATATGCGGTACTCAGATGTAACTTCGTACCTAGAGCCTGCTGCAAACTCTGCCAGAAGTGCGAAGTGAATCGAGGATCACGATCTGAAACAATCGACTTCGGCACTCCGTGAAATCTAACCACTTCTCGGACATAAACATCGGCCATCTGGTCATATCTGTAGGTCATTTTGTAGGGAATAAAACATGCATATTTGGTCAATCGATCAATCACGACCCAAATTGCATCACAACCTCGGGAGGATCTTGGTAACTATGTCACAAAATCCATGGAAATGTGATCCCATTTCCATTCAGGAATGGACAAACTCTGCAATAATCCTCCTGGTTTCTTCCTCTCAGCTTTCACCTGTTGGCAATTCAGACACTTGGCTACAAATTTAGTCACATCCGATTTCATTTGTTTCCACCAATATTGTGCTTTTAAATCATTATACATTTTCCTGCCACCAGGATGAATGCTAAAACGACTGTTGTGCGCTTCTGTCAGTATTCGTTGTCTCAATTCTGGAACATTTGGCACAACAAGACGATTATTCACATACAAAACACTATTCCGAACCTGATATTCCGATTGATGACCAGCTCTGACCATTGCAATCGAATTCTGTATGTTCTGATCAACCTTCTGTGCCTCTTTATTCCCATTATCAATTCTGGTTCAGCTCGAATCGCACGTAATCTCAGAGGCTGACAATCTGTTTCAAAAGCTAATCCAGACAAACAGCAGTCTTCTATCAAATTCGAAACACCTATCGTCGATAAGGATAGTGCACATACCTTTCGACTTAGCGCATCTGCTGCTGCGTTGGATTTCCCCGGATAATATTTGATTTCACAATCAAAGTCTTTCAGTAAATCCAGCCATCTCCGCTGTCTCATATTCAGCTCTGATTGCGAAAACAGATATTTCAAGCTTTTATGATCAGAATATATGTCAAATTTATCACCGTACAAATAATGCCGCCATATCTTCAATGCAAAGACTATGGCTGCCAATTCAAGATCATGAATTGGGTAACGAGTTTCATGGGGTTTCAGCTGTCTCGAGGCATAAGCAATCACATGCTCCCGCTGCATTAGTACACAACCCAATCCTCGGTGAGATGCATCACAATAAACGACGAAATCACCAGTACCTGAAGGAATCTTAACACAGTCGCACTGGTCAACCTCTTCTTCAATTCGAGAAAACTGGTCTCACACTCCTCATACCAAACTAATGGAGTATTCTTCTGAGTCAACTGTGTAATCGGCTTGGCAATACTCGAAAAATCCTTAATGAATCGGCGATAATATCCTGCCAAACCCATAAAACTGCGAATTTCCGGCACAGATGTAGGTCTTGGCCAAGAAATCACTGTCTCAACCTTACTAGGATCCACTGATATACCGTCTCCGGATATAATATGACCCAAAAATATCACATGTTTCAACCAGAACTCGCATTTCGACAATTTAGCATACAACTTCTCCGTCCTCAAAATTCTTAACACAGTCCTCAGATGATCAGCATGCTCAATCATATTCTTTGAATAAATCAATATATCATCAATGAATATGATAACAAAATCATCCAAATATTTCTGAAAGACGCGGTTCATCAATCCCATAAATACTGCCGGTGCATTCGTTAAACCAAATGGCATGACAATAAATTCATAGTGTCCATACCTGGTTCTAAATGATGTCTTAGAGATATCAGAGTCTCTGACTCTCAGTTGATGGTATCCAGATCTCAGATCGATCTTGGAATATACAGATGAACCCTGCAACTGATCAAACAAATCATCAATACGAGGCAATGGATATTTATTCTTTACCGTTTCCTTGTTCAGTTGCCGGTAGTCGATACAAAGTCTCATCGACCCGTCTTTCTTTCTCACGAACAGTACTGGAGCACCCCAAGGAGATACACTCGGTCTGATATACCCCTTGGCCAATAAATCCTGCAACTGTTCTTTCAGTTCTTTCAATTCGATCGATGCCATCCTGTATGGAGCCCTCGAAATCGGAACTGTTCCTGGCATCAACTCAATGCTGAAGTCTATCTCTCGAATCGGAGGCAATCCAGGAATCTCATCTGGAAAGACATCAGCAAATTCACACACCACTGGCAAATCCGCCAATGATGGGCTCGATTTCAGTACATCAACTGAATATACCAGGAATCCATCCGATCCCTTTTGCAATAATCGAGTCATATTCATTGCAGATATCAAAGGAATTCTGGCTCGAGAACCCTTACCATAAAATTTCCACTCCTCGGCCATCTCAGGTCTGAATCGCACTATCTTGTGGAAGCAATCGACTGTAGCTCGGTACTTGGTCAACATATCGATACCGACAATACAATCAAAATCAAATAAACCAAGCACAATACAGTCTAACTCAATCGTATGCCCATCGTACTGCAGTATACACGATTTAACAGATTTTACTGATATCAAACCTGTTTCTAACGGAGACGTGACAGATACTACAGTGGCTAATGACTCAACAGGCAATGTGTGCATTAATGCAAATCTCTCCGAAATAAAGGTATGAGATGCACCAGTATCAATCAATACATATGCAGGATAACGAGATATAAAACAGTTACCTGCCACAACATCATCAGGTGCGTCCTGTGCCTGCTCCTCGGTCAAAGCAAAAACTCTGGCCTGCTGTCTCGGAGGCTGGCTCGCTGTCTGGCCCCCTCCTGGCCTCTGCAGTGACTGAGTAGGCGGTGCTGGCTGAAAAGTATGAACGGCAGATGGTCTTCTACCAGTCTGAGCCACTGATCCCGATGACTCAGCTGCCTGTGATCCCTGGGCACTCCTCTGTGGACACACTCGGGCAAAGTGTCCCTGCTGTCTACATATACGACAGCTGCCAACCACTCCTCGGCACTGATATGTGGAATTCCTCCCTTCACAAGTACCTTAGTACGGTCCTGTATAACTCTGGCCCTGACCGGTCTGTCTAGAGCCACTCGAACTGGACGAGCTAGTTATAGATTTCTTGAATTGCTTCCCTCTAGCCTTCAAGAAATCCCTCTTCATGCTACTGCTGCTGCCACCTTCAAATCGAGGAGGTGGTTGTTGCTGTCCCGGTACTGGAAACACAAACGAAGCCTCTCTCTGTATCATCAGACCTGCTTCGGCTCCCTTGGCTCTGTTCAAGGCATCGGTGAAGTTGTTTGGCCTCCCGGTATTCACCAAGGTAAAGATTTCAGGATTTAGGCCATTTATGAACTGATCCGCAACGGCCTCATCATGTTCAGCTACATGGGGAGCAAATCGGAGCAGTGTAGAGAACTTAGCCACATAGTCCTCAATGTTTAACTGGCCTTGTCTCAAGTTTGAAAATTCGGCTCCCTTGTCCTTCCTATAAGATACTGGAAAGAACCGTAGATAAAATTCAGACTTAAACACATTCCAGGTAATGGCCGTACCTCGTTGTTCCAATGCCCGTTTCGTCGTAATCCACCAGTGTTTAGCAACATCGTGCAACTGATGTCCGATCAGTTTCACCCTCTTTTCCTCAGTATACTCTAATGATTCGAACATCGCTTCAATATCGTCCAACCAACTTTCACACTCCACGGAATTCTCAGTACCTTTCAAAGTTGGTGGACGGAAAGACTGAAACATTTTCAACAGTTTCTCCATTGGTGTAGGAGTCACATCCATGGGAGGATTCGATGTACTCCCCTGTTCTGGTATTCTTCTCGGAGGCATATCTGAAATCAAAAGGATTAGCAAACCCAAACCAAAGTTCTATTTCAGTCCTCCTCCGATCATCTTACTGCTGATCCAGAATCGGCTCTCTGATTTGTTCTCAATGACACATGTTTTCAAATCAAGTCAGATACACAGATGAACATGTATTATAAAGCAGTAAATCATGCTAGCAATCAAAAGCAGGAAAGAAAACACATTCTACCCCGCTCACTAGCTCATATCTTAGTCTAAAGGATCTATCGCTCTGATACCACCTGTTGTGGGGACCCGGACGCTAATCAAGTTCTTAATCATTATTGGGACTAATTAATCAATTATAAAACAGGGTCTAAAATTTTTTTCTTTTAAATGCGGAACGTAGTGACATCAAACTAATATATATATCAGTATAAAATACAATACAAATCCTGTACTGCATGCATTCAAACTAACCTAAGGTTTAACAACTAATGTCAAGTGTTCAAACCCTATTATACATCATAATCAAAGTCTGTAGTCTCCGTTCTAATCACGATCTCTCTCTTCATCTCCTAGACCCTGATCCTGCCACACCTGTTGTCATGTACACATACAAACAAGACAACAGCCGGATAACTCCGGTGAGAATAAATCCCAGTATAAATCAACGAAACATGCAATCATATAAACAAATATAAAGCATGTAATCAGGTAACAGATATATGTATCAAAATCTGAAACATAAACAATCCTAGACTGTCGACAATGCTCATAACTCTATCATTCAGACTAGTCTCAATCCTAGTCTAGGGATCCCGGTTTCCAAATGTGGTGTTCCTATATCGATTTCCGTAATAGAAGAAACTCCGATCCTATTACTCGATATAACCAAATATGGTGTTCCTATATCGAATTCCGTAATAGAAGAATTCCAATTCTATTCACTCGATATAACCAAACATCCGGTGTCCTGACCTAACCGTCATGGACTGTAGCTCTATCACTAATATCCTATCTTGAGACATCGTGCAATGTGCCCGTGGCGATCCCGCCACTGTCAGGCACTTCCGTCCCCAGATTTCTACACTATCCTGTGACATCGTGCAATGTGCCTGTGGCGATCCCACCACTATCAGGCACTTCTGTCACAAGATTACTCGATTAATACCTGCTATCTATAATTCAAGAAAACAAGTACATCAGTCAATCAATGCAAATATCAATGCAATAACGTAAAGTATGAGATTTAGGGAAACTCAAGTCTAAACCGACTCAAGTCGATCTCCCAATACCACATTGACTTATACCTTTTTTTCGTCGGTTTCTAGCTCAGTCGAACAACTGAATTCACAGTCTGTCTGGCAATGACAATATCAATAATCTCATGTCAATATACCTTTCAAATCAATAACAATCTGATCAATCTTGATTTAATTCAAAATCAACGGCATAACGGTACAATTTCAATATTCCCGTCAATACAACATCACCAGATAATAGTTACAATCCATAACCCATATCCAATACATTCTATAATCAATCCATAATCCAAATCCGTCCCAAAATCAATCCATATACTCTGAAAAATCATAACAATTCGATAATCAATCTGTTTCTTAATCTGACTTCGATTCTACGATGTCTAACATATCAAGAACATCATATATGAATCCTATTCAATTCTGACAATAGCATAATTTCAAAGCATGTCAAAACGTAGCAAAACTTACGTCCAGTTGTAGCCTACGTCGATAGGATTACAGTACTGAAGTCAGATTACAATTTGAACGGGCGGATTTCTCACAAAAGGCGTAAGGATTTTCCACCCAATTCTTCCGACCTTTCTCGTTCCTTCTTCTGAGTGAAGATTGGCATGTTAATATATATATATATATATATACCAACGTTCAATGTAATTATACGTGGCATCATTATCACAATCTTCAGCCGGCGCTCGGGCGGTCAAGAATTACCGCTCGGGCGCTTGCTCGGCGCTCGGGCGGTTAAAACTTACCGCCCGGGCGCGAGGTGTTCTGCCTCCCAATTAGTCCTTGGCGCTCGGGCGGTCAAGACGGTTTCTATTGAACTTTGGCGCTCGGGCGGTCATTTCTTACCGCTCGGGCGCCACTAGTTCTGTCCAAAAATTGCACCCTTCATATGAAATCTTATTTCGTGTCCCGATTAATCCTTTCATAATCATATCCATTATAAATCAATAATTACCGATTACTAGGATTAAATTTCCGGGCATTACATTTCTCCCCCCCTAAGATACGATTTCGTCCCCGAAATCTCAGGTAATCAAATCATATTATTACGAAGAAATGTAATTAAAGTCGAATAAAAATTTACATCAGTGAAATAATACTGGGAATTATTGTCTCATATCTGATTCAGTCTCCCAAGTCGCTTCTTCGATGCCATGACGAGTCCATTGAAATAATGCTGGGAATTACTAATTACATAAATAGGGCTTTGAAAGGTTAAATACTAAATAAATTATTTACAATGCCACAAACCCAACTTAAAATAAAATACCGCATTTTAAATTGTCAAAATCGTCACCGGTCTTTTCCTCGATCCCGCTTCGAATAATCGCCTGAAACATGAAACTCGCAAACCATTTTAACGTGCATCACATAAACATGAATAATTTAAAACAATGCATTTAAATAAATCATGCATTACTTAAACTCATTTTAAAATTTAAATAAATACTTTAATGATTAATCAAATGCATGAGTTATACGTGTACTGAATTTGGGCACTACATTCTTAGTCCCAGACTTTGGCGGTCTATATTGAAGATCTGCTATAGGAGTTGGTCTTCTCCTCAGTCTATCAATATGTATCCAAAAGTCCAGTGGCTTGGCGGTTCTGCCAAAGACTAGGCGGGTCTGCCTAACTCTAACTTATGCTTTGCTATAAATCAATAGAGTAAGCATATCAATATCAAGCATTGCAAATATCAAATGCAATAATCATTCAGTATGTGATTTTGGGAAACTCAAGTCAAATCTAACTCGAGTTGTGCAATCCCGAATCAACATTTATTTATACCTTTCTTTCTGTCTTCCTGAATATGTCGAAATCTCGAATTCGAATTTGCCAATATCAATCTGAAATGACATTCCCAATAGACACAATATCACTATAAATCTCAATCAATCCTGGATATAATCAGAATTAAATCTAATTTTGTTTCAAAGGCATAACGGCGTAATCTCAATATACCCAGCAATACAATATCAATCAGATATCAATTCATGCAACTCGTGGTCAATAACGATACACATCTGATATCATATCTCAACCCAATAAACTCTGAAATTCATAACAATTCTATAATCAGTCAGTTTTTCAAACTGTCTTTGATTCTACGATGTCTAACATGTCAAGAAGATCATATATGAATCACATTTGATTCTGGTAATATCATAATTTCGAGACATATCAAAACGTAACAAAACTTAAGTCCAGTTGTAGCCTGCGTCGATAGGAACACAGTACTGAAGTCAGATTCAAAATCGAACGGGCGGATTTCTCGCAAATCAAATTATACTATTCGAAGGAATAATACTTCTCTAAAATTTCCTTTTCCCTTTCCTACTGAGGAATTGAAGAATTTATACATATATTGCATGTCCAAGGCAGGTGGCTTCATATTTGAGTAGCACGTATCGCGCATATACGCGACAGGATTTGGCGCATATGCGCGAGACAATATGTCTCGGCTCGTTAACTGCACAGCAGCTCGCGCATATGCGCGCCCTCATTCGGCGCATATGCGCGAGGCCCTTGTTCATTTTTCACAACTCTCGGGTACCCTCGGGCACATGCGCGGATACATGTCGCGCATATGCGCGAGGTTCTCTGCCTATTCCGCGCATATACGCCTGGCATGAACGCGCATATGCGCGAGGTGATAAGTGTGGTTTTTACGCGCTTTATTGCATTAGTTTTAGTTGTGTTTGCATTGTGCATGCATGCATTTCATTTACATTTTGTTCATTTTAGAGTACTCATTTGCATATTATCATGTCTCACTATTGGGCGATGAATTTGCCGGAAAAATGGTCGGAAAACCAAAAAGAGAGCAAAGTGTACAAAATAGAATGCCAGGGACAGAATGAGTGGCGCCCAAGCGGTACTTTTCTACCGCTCGGGTGCGAAAAATGAATAGCTGAAGGATTTTTACAGAAGAGTCGGCGCTCGAGCGATAGTTTTCTACCTCCCGAGCGCGAATGCCGCACTTCCCAAGCATCTTTACAGAAGGTGTGGCGCTCGAGCGGTACTTTTCTACCGCCCGAGCGCCACCTATTTTTGGAAAATATCATGCGCGATTCCATTCCTTATTTTCGGGAGGAGAATGATATGGTAAGGTTTTGGGGGACGACTTTGAGGGCATTCAGACTGGATTCTTGAGCAGCCACAAGTTTTTGGAGAGCACTTTGCGCTTGGATTGAAGATTGGAAGTTTTCCGGGAGTCGTTCTTCGCGTTTTTCGCCAACTCTAGTATTTCTTATTTAGTTTCTGTCATTTGAACTTTGTTTTGTGATTTTCAATGATGAACTTTAGTAGCTAAACTTAATATTTGTTGGGATTCAAGGGGATCCTACCCCAAACTTTGATTTGAATTAATTTATATTCGATTGTTGCGTGATTCTTGATTATACTGTTATTTTATTGTGTCGTTAAAGCGTAGCTAACTTTAACACGTTTTCATATCACGAGTGAGTTCGAGAGAAGAACGAGTGATAGGATCGAGTAGTATAATCCGCGGATCTACAATTTACATAGATATATGAGATTGGATACGTGCTGATAATCATAGTCCTAAGGGTCGAAAATTAGGGGATTTCATAAATCGAAATGCGATTCACCCTTGATAAATAATTAAAGACATTTAATTACTTCATTGTGTAGAATTAGTTTGGCATAGCTCGAGAGAGAGTGTTCAATAGAATAGGAAATCCTGTCGGAAGTATATAAACACGATGGAACGAATTAACGAATTAATAAGGGATAGGTGAACCAGAATTCCCAACAAAATCATTTATCATTGAAATTTAATCAATTGATCTAGCATTCATATCTCATCATTAAATTCTTGAGCTTGTTTATTTAGTTTTATTAAATTTTATTAGTTATAAAACAATCACTCAAATTTCGTTGCTAAAGTTTTAATAACTGGAATAATAATTGTTAAACACAGTCTTCAGTCTAACGATACTCGTACTCACGTACACTATACTATTACTTGACATCGTGCACTTGCGATAAATTTTGAGCATACAACACCATATTTTTATTGGGGATTTCACTGTGCAAGTTTTGCTCGATCAAGTTTTTTGGCGCCGTTGCCGGGGACTGTTAATCTACAATTTTATTTTTAGTTATTTCCTTTAGCATTATTTTATTTCTCTTGAGCTAACACTCCATATTTTATTACAGATATTCCTTCCAGTGCATGCCAAAGTCACTTGACGTGGAGCTTGAGTACGATCCTGAAATTGAAAGAACTTTCCGCAGGAGGAGACAGCAGCAGAAACTAAAAGAATTGATGGAGAGGCAATTGAATGATCAAGAGGAGGAACGTCGTGAAGATAGACATGTGGAGATACCGCGCCGCATACCAATGCTGGAGTATGCCCAACCTTCTTAGGAGGG
This sequence comes from Primulina eburnea, assembly GCF_022965805.1. NCBI lineage: Eukaryota > Viridiplantae > Streptophyta > Magnoliopsida > Lamiales > Gesneriaceae > Primulina > Primulina eburnea. The sequence goes on from NC_133118.1 coordinate 22,270,959, forward strand.
TGCACGCCCTAGCATTGTGGGGCTTATCGTGCGGGCAAATCACTTTGAAATCAAGCCAGCCATAATCCAGATGATTCAGAACACAGTCCAATTTGGAGGAACTGCAATGGATGACCCAAACACGCACTTCGCGGATTTTCTTCAAATTTACGATACTTTTAAATTCAATGGAGTTTCTGATGATGCTGTTAGGTTGCGTTTATTTCCTTTCTCCATACGTGATAAAGTTAAAGCGTGGTTAAATTGTTTGCCTGTAGGTTCGATCGCTACATGGGAGGACATGGCGAAAGCATTTCTCGTCAAATACTTCCCTCCCTCCAAGACCATGAAGCTGCGGACAGACATTACAACATTTGCTCAATTCGATCAGGAATCTTTATATGAGGCATGGGAACACTTCAAGGATCTACTACGAAGATGCCCACATCACGAGTTACCACTTGGGTTAGTCGTTCAAACATTTTATTATGGTTTGCTTACTCCTAACCGTACTATGATAGATGCTGCTGCTTGTGGAAACCTGTTTAGGAAGACTGCGGAAGAAGGATATGAGTTGTTGGAGGAGATGGCTGCTAGCAGTTATCACCCTCAATCTGACAGGAACAACCAGCGGAAGAGTGCAGGAGTGCACCAGGTAACTGATTTTTCTGCTATTACTGCACAACTTGATGCTTTAAACAGGAAAATAGACGGCTTGAATGTGAGTGGCACGACGATGCGTCTTCAAGAGATATTCTGTGAAAAGTGTGGAGGGGAATACTATGCGAAGGACTGTCAAGATGACAATCCATTCTATGTGCAAAATGAGGCACCAGTGAATCAAGTGGGAGTCCAAAACCGCCCAAGGCATGACCCTTATTCGAACACATACAATCCTGGGTGGAGGCAGCATCCCAACTTCTCATGGGGCGGTCAAAACAGTCAAAATCGACCGCAAGGAGGACAACAATATGGTAAACAACCGATGTACAGATCCGGTCCTCCTAGATAAGAAAAGTCCAACTTGGAGCAAATGATGTCTAAGTTTATTTCATCCACTGAAACTAGACTTCAAAACCAAGATGCATCGATAAAAGGGCTCGAGAATCAAATTGGACAGTTGGCCAAGATGATAGCAAGTAGAGAGCCGGGCACCTTGCCAAGTAATACCGAGACTAATCCAAAAGAGCAAGTGAAGGCCATTGAGTTGAAGAGTGGGAAAATTTTGGAGTCGAAGGGAAAGGAAAAAACTCAAATACCGGATGAACTGACTGAGACATCAAAAGGTAAGTCCTCTAACTCCACACCAGCACCCACTGCACAACCAAAAATTGTTATACCTCCTCCTTTTCCTGCTGCATTGAAAAAAGCAAAACTAGATGCACAATTTGGTAAGTTTCTCGAGGTATTTAAAAAATTTCATATCAATATTCCCTTCGCCGATGCTTTAATGCAAATGCCTAGTTATGCTAAATTTTTGAAAGACATTTCAGCAAATAAGAGGAAGTTGGAGGGTCACATGACAGTGAACTTAACTGAAAATTGCTCCGCTTTGGTGCAAAACAAAATCCCACCGAAGCTAAAAGACCCAGGGAGTTTCTCTATTCCTTGCATGATTGGTGATGTTGTTTTTCATAAAGCATTATGTGATCTTGGTGCAAGTATTAATCTTATGCCATTGTCTGTGTTTAGGAAACTTGGGTTAGGAGAGCCTAAGCCGACGAGGATGTCCTTGCAACTGGCTGACAGATCTGTCAAGTACCCCCGCGGAGTGATTGAGGATGTGCTAGTGAAAGTGGACAAATTCATTTTTCCTGCGGATTTCGTGGTTCTCGACATGGAGGAGGATACAGAGATGCCTCTAATTTTGGGGAGACCGTTCCTTGCAACTGGCAAGGCACTGATAGATGTGCAAGAAGGGAAGTTGAGATTGAGAGTGGGCGAGGAAGAGATTACTTTTGATGTTTTTAATGCACTTAAGCACACACTGCATTCTGATAGTTGTTTTAGAATTGATGCTTTTGACTCTCTTGTGTCTCACTATGTGCAGGATGCTCTTAAGGACCCTTTGGATGCCACCATCACTACTGAATTGGGAGAAGAGGAATTGGCTGAAGAAAAAGCTGAAATAGTGGCACACTTCAATGCCAACCATTCATGGAGAAAGCCAATGAGGATGCGACTGGAGGATCTAGGAGAACGAAGAGACTTGACCCCTCAAAGGTCAAGCATCGAGGAGCCACCAACACTTGAGCTAAAGCCGTTGCCTCCACACCTCAAGTACGTTTACTTAGGTGAGAATAACACTTTACCTGTCATTATTTCTGCTGCTTTGACAGATGTGATGGAAGAAAAACTGTTGGAGGTTCTGAAAGCGCACAAGAGTGCATTTGCGTGGAAGGTGGCAGATATCAAAGGGATCAATCCATCAGTCTGCATGCACAAGATCTTGATGGAAGACAAGTACTCACCTCTTGTGAACCTCAGAGAAGATTGAATCGAAAGATGCAACAGGTAGTAAAGGCAGAAACGATTAAGCTTCTCGATGCAGGTATTATCTATCCTATATCTGATAGTGCATGGATAAGTCCAGTTCAGTGTGTTCCAAAAAAGGGTGGGGTTACTGTGATTAAAAATGAGAATAATGAACTAATACCCACCAGAACTTTTACGGGATGGCGTGTGTGCATTGATTATAGTAAATTGAATGATGCCACCCGAAAAGACCACTTTCCCCTTCCCTTTATTGATCAAATGCTTGAGAGGTTAGCGGGTCATGAGTTTTATTGTTTTCTAGATGGGTATTCGGGATATAATCAAATCACCATTGCACCTGAGGACCAAGAGAAAACCACTTTCACTTGTCCTTATGGAACTTTCGCTTTTCGCCGCATGCCGTTTGGTCTTTGTAATGCCCCTGCCACATTTCAACGTTGCATGACCGCTATATTCCATGATATGATAGAAACTTTTCTTGAAATTTTTATGGATGACTTCTCTATTTTCGGCCCTTCTTTTGATGACTGTTTGCAGAACTTGAAGGTGGTGTTGTTGAGATGTGAGGAGACGAATTTGGTGCTTAATTGGGAAAAGTGTCATTTCATGGTACAAGAGGGAATTGTCCTAGGGCACAAGATTTCGGAGCACGGAATAGAGGTGGATAAGGCGAAAGTTTAAGTCATCAAGAACTTACCACCTCCGGCGTCCATAAAGGGAGTTAGAAGTTTTCTAGGCCACGCCGATTTTTATCGGCGTTTTATAAAAGATTTTTCAAAAATTGCTAAGCCTCTATCTTCATTACTTATGAAAGATGTGCCATTTGATTTCAATTCTGACTGTTTACAGGCATACAATAATTTGAAGGAGCGCTTGGTGACGGCTCCTGTCTTGGTAGCACCGAATTGGGATCTACCTTTCGAGATCATGTGCGACGCCAGTGACACTGCAGTGGGGGCCGTACTTGGCCAGCGGCAAAACAAGGTATTTCACACAATTTATTATGCAAGTAAGACCTTAGATGAGACTCAATTGAATTATGCAACAACTGAAAAAGAATTACTTGCAGTAGTATTCGCACTTGAAAAATTTCATTCATACCTTGTTTTGTCCAAAGTAATTGTATTCACTGATCATTCTGCCCTTAAATACTTACTTGCTAAAAAAGATGCAAAGCCACGCTTACTTCGGTGGATTTTATTATTGCAAGAGTTTGACTTAGAAATCAAAGAAAAGAAAGGGGTTGAGAATGTGGTAGCAGATCACTTGTCTAGATTAAAATTTATTTGTGATGATTCTGTCGATCGTGCTATCAATGATTGGTTCCCTGATGAGCAACTATTTGAGGTGCGAAATTGTCCTTGGTATGCAAATTTTACTAACTTTCTTGTCACAGGCACACCTCCAGAAAACCTATCGTTTCACCAACGAAAGAAATTCTTTTCTGACGTGAAATACTATTTTTGGGAGGAACCGTTCTTGTTTAAGATTTGTGCAGATTCCATGATTAGATGGTGTGTTGCAGAGGAAGAGTTTGATCAAATTCTAAACCACTGCCATGACCGTGAGGTAGGTGGTCATTTCGGACCAACAAAGACGGCATCCAAGGTACTTGAATGTGGCTTTTATTGGCCAACCCTCTTTAAAGATGCTCTTTCTTATGTGCTACATTGTGATAAATGCCAGCGGTCAGGTAACATCTCTAACCGTCATGAAATGCCTTTAAATAATATCATTGAGTGTGAGGTTTTTGATGTGTGGGGGATAGACTTCATGGGACCGTTTCCTAGTTCTTTCACGAAAAAATACATCTTGGTTGCGGTGGATTATGTGTCTAAGTGGGTAGAGGCAGAAGCGTACGCCACTAATGATGCTCAAGTGGTCTTAAAATTTTTGAAGAAAAACATTTTTAACCGATTTGGAACACCCCGAGCAATCATTAGTGATGGTGGCACTCATTTTTGTAACAAACTCTTTGAAAAACTTTTGAGCAAATACGGTGTCACACATAAGATATCTACCCCTTATCATCCCCAGACGAGTGGTCAAGTGGAAGTGTCTAACCGAGAAATTAAGCGGATTCTGAAAAAAGTGATAGGTGTGAGTCGGAAAGATTGGTCGGTGAGGTTAGATGATGCTCTTTGGGCATATAGGACTGCTTTCAAAACACCAATAGGCACGACACCGTACAGATTATTGTTTGGTAAAGCATGTCACTTACCTGTCGAATTAGAGCATCGGGCATATTGGGCAACAAAAGCACTAAACTTTAACTTTACTGATGCAGGTGAACGACGTTTGCTTCAACTAGATCAGTTGGAGGAGTTCCGAAATCTAGCATATGATCTCGCACTAACCTACAAGGAAAAGACGAAGAAAGCCCATGACAAGCGGATCATCGAGAGAGAATTCAAAGAAGGTGAAAGTGTCCTACTCTACTCCCGGTTGCGACTTTTTCCCGGAAAATTGAAGTCACGATGGTCCGGTCCATTCGTGATCTCGAAAGTTTATCCATCGGGAGCTGTAGAATTGAAAGATGGGAAGGATGGGACATTTACGGTCAATGCCCAGCGCCTGAAGCACTACATGGGTGGCACAATTGAGCCACAACTTGGAATCACCCGGTTCCAAGACATGCCGAACTAAGACGGACCGACAGTCAAGCTCTCGACTATAAATCGAGAACTACTTTTCTTCTCCTTCTCTTGCATTTGATTTAATTTTCTTTCGTGTCAATTTATTTATTTTCTCTTGCTTTTGTTTATTTTATTTTATTTTTTAAAAAAAAATAAAAAATAAAATTAAAAAAAATTTAAAAAAAAAAATTTGAAATGGGCAGAGCGGTTCGCGCTCGAGCGGTAATTTTATACCGCCCGAGCGCAAACGCCTACCTCGGGATAATAATTCCCGAGAGGTTGGCGCTCGAGCGGTAATTTTATACCGCCCGAGCGCGAGCGCTTACTTCTGGACAAAAATTCCAGAGAGGTTCGCGCTCGAGCGGTAGTTTTCTACCGCTCGAGCGCGACGGCTTTTAAAACTCGAAATCCCTTTCCCCTTTCTTCATTCTGCACGAAATTTAAGGAAAATGATATACGATAAGCGTGGTCATCCATAATTTTATATTGGAATTTCTAAGAAAAATTTAAATTTGAGGTTATAATAGTAATAGCACTAAGTCAATATGGGTCTTTTTAAGTTGCAATTTGAAAATAAGGACTTAGAAGGAAAAATTAATTGGGTTCAAGGAGACGTAAGAATATTCTAGAGCTTAAGTTTTATCAGAGTAGCGCAGCGAAAGCGTGGATTTTTGGGATACTAAAACTGAATCTAAACTTTGGTTATTAAGGATAAGCGAATTTTGAGGAGAAATTCAATTTAAGGGGGGAATATTGTAACACCCCAAAATTTCGAAAGTCCACGCGAACCACATGCATGCAATTATTAAATTTTCTTGTATTTTAAGTAATTGTTTTAATTGCATTAATTAATTATGTTGTGCATATTTACATGTTTAAAATATATTTTTCTACACTGTTGCATTAAAATGTATTTTAAAGGATATTCGAGTTGAGATCGAGGAACGGAGATCGAGGGCTGAAAAATAGAAAATGTTTTTATTAAATAATTGTTTTTGATTATTTAAAATATGGGTGATGCTTTTTCTTATTTTTGAAAATAAGGGGTTTTGATGTGATTTTATACGCCGGGACGTAAATTTTATCGGTGTTGGTTTTTCAACAAAAATACGAACTTTTTAGTAACCCGGCTATTAAATTCACAAACTTATTTTAAAAAACTATTTTAATATTTTAATTAAATCCTAATTAAATACTAATGGGCTCCTAAAGTTGTACAAGTCGAAATTTGGTGAATGGAGGCCAACAACAAGAAACGCTCTTTCGAGAGTCAATTTGGCACATTGCACCGTAAATTCTCGTACTGCCTCTAAACTTAACCAAATCACTAACGGCCAAAAACATGACCTTCCTAACTCAATGAGGTACTGTCCAGTCCAAGGTCATAGGCTAAAAGCCAAACAAGAACTCGACACCTCTGAACCGAAGGCAAAGGTGTTGTCCAGAAAATTACAGCAGCAGCTGTTGCGCTTTCTTGCGTCGTTTGCAAGGCTAATAACTATTGGGGCTTGAACCACCGACCAGAGCCTCTTAACAACATTCTAAAGTATGGTTTGAACCATGGCTAAGGGCCCTAGGCCAACCACAATTCCAGCCAACACCTACGACAATGCAAGCTTCACCCAAGAACACACACATGGCACGCGTGGGGGTGTTTCTTGTTTTTCTGTCCAATGAAGGATCCAATGGCTATGGTTTAACCATGGTCCATGCTAGACATGCTAAGGTGTTGCATGAGTCATGGCTAAGGGCTAGAAGCCAACCACAACCCACTTGACACCATAAATTCGAAACTCAACACACACAACCAAAACCAGAAAATGAATGCCGATGGGGCGCTGTTCTTGTTTTATTTTTAAAACCGGTGGGAACATGAACCAAGCCATGAAAGGGCATCTTGGTCACGTTCTAGGAATTTCAAGGAAGGGTTCCAACCATAGTTACAGGCCCAAAAGCTAACCAAGATTCGAACCTCCCTGTACAATCCGAAAACCAGAATTTCGAGACACCAAAATGCACCATGGACGAGCGTTGCCCATTCGTGATACTGGTGGGGGGGAAGGGCTTTAACCAATGGATTAACACCTTCCTAGAACACCCTATATCATGTCTATAAACAGCCTTGAGCCCTTGGAAATGGAGCCAACCCTGAAACCACAAAAACATCAAAACCGTGGGAGCATAGGTGGAAACCGAAAAATTCTGCACCATATTTTGCGAAAATTTCTTGACATGATTTCGGTTTTGCTTCAAAATTTAAGAACAAATGTGGTTTAAAAATATGTATATGACTTGATTTAAGGGCAAGGGATAATATAAACGTGCCTTGGATTTGTTTTGAAAGAAAACAAACGATTACGACGACGCGGCGCGGAGGAGTCGGAGTTGCTTTGCTTTCTACTTTTCTCTCTTGTTTTCTTTAGTGCTTCTCACGATTTTTTTCTTACTGAATAACTCAGAATTTTTGAGAATATGGAGAGGAGAGGAGGCTAATGAATGAATGAGGAAGTTGCAAAATGAATGGGAGATTTGATTGGCAAGATACAAACTTTTCTATCCTAGTGTTTGAGAGATAAGGAATGATTTGATATTATTTGATTTGAGGGAGATATTGGAGATGGGGTGGCGGAATTCTAGTCTAGCTGCAAGGTAGAAATATTGTTTAAATGTTTAATTATTGGTGATTAAAAGGTGGGGGAATTATCTACCAAAAAGATTAAGGAAGTGAATCAAGTGGTGAGTTGTCAATCCCTAATTAAAATCTACAAGAGGTGGCCGAATTCTAGCTTATAATTGGAGGAAAAAATTGCTTAAATATTGTATTTTAAATCTTTAAAGTTTTATCTACCCATTAAGTATTTTAGTGAATTAAGTAATTAATTAGTTTAGTAATTATCTTGCATGCATGGCAAATTCCTTAAAGTAAATTACTAACATGTAAATTTGTAATTTATTAAATAAAATAAGCTTAGATTAACTTATCTCAATTGGTCACATATTTTAATTTAGGTTTTTAATTAAATTATTGGACATAAAGGAACTTATTTACTACTAACTTTAATTAATTAATTAAATCCCTAAACATTCTTTTACATTAAAATAAATTATTCTTTATCTTAAATTAAGTCTAGGAATATTTTCTCGTTATTAAAATTTATCTCATTATTCCAACTCCATTCTGTCCTCGCTTATTTAACTGAAAAGACAAAACTAAACTCATGCGATTTAAAATAAATAATCAAGACTAAATAACTTCAAAATGCCTAAAAAAAAAATAAGGAAACCATTTAAGAATTTAAATACTAGAAATTATGTATGGCTTATACGTAGTCTGATGTACGGGTTCTACACACCGACTCGACTCCACAAAAACATCCCAAGTGTTCCCGAAGAAACGTCGTCCACCCTACGACACATACAATTCAAAAACGTGGCAATTGACACCAAATCGATTCCTACGACTTCTAATGTATTCGAGTGCATATCGACGCTAAACGTCATAACAAATAACAACCCAACATCATACTAAGCATACCTAGACGCAGCAACGATCACCCATCGATCCCCAACGAAGCCTGCAACATTAAAATCTCAAGAACACATCAATACATAATTTTCTGAACAACACAGTTTGAGCAGTCCCATGAGAAACATCATAACTCACTAAATATTTATCCAAATATTTCGAATTTACTGTCAAAACGAAGGTATCGAAAAGTTCTACAATTTTTACGTTGAAAGTTTTATCATAATCACGACTAAAAATCACAGTATTTAAAAGAGACAGCAAAAACGAATTTTCAGATCTAGAACTTATCTCAAAACCGATCCAAACCATTTTCTGCTCAAACGACGAACGTTACACATACATTGTTTACGCATAAAAATAACACGACACATATTATGACGATATCGATGAAGAAATAACAGAATATACGTGTCTTTGATGATAAACTTTACCGAACCGACGATACCGAAGCGGGGAAATATACGAGGTTGATCCGGGAAGTTTGTGGAATGGTTTTCTTGCAATAAAATCAACAAAAATTTGCTGGAAAGATTTAGGGGAGGGGCGGATGCTGCTCTCGGGGAAGAACCCTAGGTGTTCTCTTTTAAAAATCTGAAAATAAAATGTGTAGGTGTGTGTTGTGTGTTTTGGTGTGTGTAAAAACATGTAAATGTGTGTGAGTGTGTGTAACGTGTGTGTGTGTATTTTAGTTAGGAGTAAATGGTGCTAATTTAACTAATTAAAAAGGTTAACAAAAGTTAACTCACATTAATTTAATCAATCTACTCAATTAAAATAATTACACACTAATTTTAAAAGTTCTAAACTCTTAAATTATTAAATACATAAATAAGGCTTTTAAAATACTAAAAACTTAATAAATTATTCAAAATGTCTCATCCTTAACTTAAAATAAAATACTACATTTTAAATTGATAAAAATTGTCACCGGTCTTTTCCTCGATCCCGCCTCGAATAATCGCCCGAACATGAAACTCGAAAAACATTTTAACGTGTATCACATATACATAAATAATTAAAAACAATGCATTTAAATAAATCATGCATGGCTAAAACTCAATTTAAACTTAAATAAATGCTTTAATAATTAAATAAATGCATGGGTTATACGTGTACTGAATTTGGGCACTACAATTTTTATGAAAATATTTATGTTTAAAGTTTATGCATTTTCATGAAAACGATATTTTAAGTAGAAATATTTTCACTGTTGCATGTGATCGGTATATGTATTACTTGTTATCAAGATTGTGGTGTGTTGAGTCTTTAGACTCACTAGGTGTAATTGATGCAGGTGATTATGATAATAATGTTAATGGAGGTCTTGATGGTTGATCTGACTGGACTGAAGGTGCACATAACCCGAGGACCGACACTAGTTTTCCGCACTAGTTATGATTTTAAGTGATGTTAAAGATATTTTTACGAAGATTTATTTATGAGTGGTTTTTGAGAGGTTATAGTATTGACTATAATTTTCAAATAATGTTTTCAGGTTTGGTAAAACGTTGGACGATTTTACGATTTGAACTATTTTCTTTTGATTTTCAAATTTTAGTTGGTTGTTTTATTTTAAAAATGGTGTCAATGTATTTTAAAGTATATATATGTATGTTTCAAATTATGGAAATTAAGGAAAAAAAATATTTTAGTACATTTTAAGAAAACGAGTAGTGGATGTTTCAGGATTCGTCCATGTTCATGCTTTACCGCTTCCCAATCCTGATCATAACCCGATCATGCTTTACCGGGGTGGAGAGGACCCGTACACATTCTCTTGCTTCCAAACTCATTCATAATTGGTCACAAGACAAGTCGCATACCTCAAAAACATAAAACATTTTTTTTGCACGTCGAACACACTAATACATTATGCATGCCTGTCTAAGACAAAAATTTTAATTTTTTTCTCCAGAAAGCTTGGAGCTAGGGCGGTAACCTCTTGTCGCTCGAGCGCGCCCGTCCAGAAGAGCTAGCGCTCGAGCGGTAAAATCTCGGTCCCGATCGTCGGCCTGCACAAAAAATTTTGAAAACCAACACAGTTGATAGCAGTCACACGAGAATGATCATACTCACTCATCTCTTGTACAAAAATTACGAATTTACTGCCAAATCGAAGATATCGAAAAGAAATACATTTTTATTTTAAAGTTTTTTCCAGAAAATCGACCGAAAATTCGCAGGATTCTAAAGGACGCAGATTCGGTTTTTGAGATATAAAAACTGATTCAAAATAGTTTCAAACATTATCGCTTAAACTTTGCATAACAAAAACGAATTTTCATGTACCATACGCATCAAAATACTTATTACGACAAGATCGATGCAGAAATAAAAGAATATACATGCATTTGCATCTAAACGGTCGAAGATAACGAATACCGACGCGGTGGATTGCGAGAGATGACCGGGAGACGCTTGCTACACGATTCTTGATCGAAAAATGGACGTGAATCTACAGGAATTTTGCAATGAAGAGGTGGCTGCTAAAAGAACACTCAAGAACCCTAGGTTTTCTTAAATTTTTGCAACGAGTGTGTGTGTTGTGTGTGCGTGTGGGTTTAACTAGATAAAAATTTTCTGTTTAATCAACTAATTAGGGGCTAAAGACAAGCTTAGTTAAATAATTACAGATAAAATAATACTAATCTAAATATTTAACCTCAATAAAAGATTTAATAAAATAATTTACAAGGTTTAAAATCTCCACTGCTCAACTTAATAATTTTTTTGGAAAGCTTAAACTCATAAGATCATCTAATAAATTAAATTAGACTTTAAAATGCTTAAAATTCCATAAATTATTTAAAATATCAATTTCCTTGAATTGAAATAAAATACCACATTTTCATAAAACGTTGCCCGTCTCTTTTCCCAATCCCGTATCGAATATTCTACTGAAACATAAAACTTAAGAAGACATTTTCAAATAAACGTGCAATAATTTAAAATAATGCAAATCATAAATCATGCATCGTTAGAAATCATTTAAAAATTTAAATAAGTAAGTTAAAAAATTTAATAAATGCATAGGTTTACGTGTACTGATTTTGGTCTCTACAATTGTAATGTCAACTCTCGCCTACCATAAAAAAATTGGAAGAAAATTTGGCAAAATGAGCAAATTAGATTTGCTTAATTTTGAATAAAGAATCCATAATATTGATTAAGAATCAATAAGCACAAAGATTAAAAAAAATCTTCTCCTCTTTTGAAAGCATAGTCACGGCCAAGTCAAAATATTGGAAGCAAAATATTTCACATAATCAATTTTGGATTATCGACTTAATTAGCTCCAATAAACATTGACTAAGAATCAATAAATCCTTCCCACCTCAAAAAAAGCTCTCGGCCAACATGCAAAAGGTTGGGAAAATTTTCAGCCATGTGATTTTGTTCCATCGTCGCACCGCTTCGTCTCCGGTTGGAAATTCGGAGGCTACAGTCTCAATGCATAAATCGTTTGGATTTTTTTAATGCAAACCAAGCGAAGAAGACAGTCTTCGATCGTGGACCTAATTAGGAGATCAAAAGAGAAAAGCCGTACGTAGGGATACACAAGAAGGACTACATCCACCTAAACACGAGAACAGTTAGGAGCCCAGCATTGAGAACGCAAATGTATAATTCTAAACGCCCTATGAATGCTTTAAACACATGACGCCCAAGCAAAAAAAATAAAAAATAAAACTTCCGTTGTGTTTTGGATGCAAGAAAAAGATGTACCAACAATATATACTAAACTTGCCCACCAACAGCTCCAAATAAAACGGGACGATACATAAGTTTTTCAATAGAACATAAAGGTATGTGACAGAACAAACATAAAATTAGAACTCTCCCAAGTCTACACACGCGTGGTCATCCCGATATTAGAATTTGCTGGATAATTACCCTGTTGGATATGCTTAACAGAAGCTCTAGTGAAGCACATGTAGTACAAAAGATTAAGAATCGTAGTAGAAACCGTAAAAATGGCTCCGGCAACGAATAGCCCCCTACGTAATGTTGAACAAGAATAGCCATTCGAGTAGGCCGCGGTCCGATATCCGTCATAAAGAGAATAGTCCCTCGCAGCGGCTATTAGACATGCTTCTGCTATGAAATATGATATCCTGCAAAGTTTAAGTTAAAACCAGATGTGTTAACAGGGTATGCAAAATAGTCACCAACGGAAATCAGCATAGTGCATATTTACAAGCAGAAACCGAACGCGAGCAAACAAAGATCCTTGTAATCTAGATTTAGCGATGGATCGAGACCACGAGTACTTACCACATAACAATGAAAAGAATAATGGTGCAAGCACGGCTTCCTCCCGGTGCTAAAGGCGTTCCACAACACAAGCACCGTGTGACCACCATGAGGGTAACTTGGGCCGCGAAAAGAAGCAAGCAAGCAACTATTCCAAGCCCGGTCACAGCATCCGTTTTGTAAACACAATACGTTTGGTTAGTAATTGGATCTGTCCGTAGAGTTCCCTGCCATTAAACAAGCCAAGAAAATATATATGTAAACTTCCTTGTCCGATCATCGCTAGTTCAGTAAACTAACCTCCATACTATGTCTTTTCTCGACGAAAATCAAGCCGCAATTGAGCTAAACAAGTTCGTAGAGGTGCAATTTGTACAAGATGATGGAGAGAGAGCGATAAATATTTTTTGTAATATATGTAGATCCATACTATTCAAAGAATTACCAATCATTGTCCATTGAGGCATAGTTCGACTTATTTTTACTCCACATATCCCAAATGGTAAAGCAACAGACACCCCCAAGAAACAAAACAAAACAAGTCAAATTCTATACTAGGAAAAAAGAAAACAAAAATAGGCCAAAAAACTAAGCAAGAAGTAAATAATTCACAGAGGATCGGAAAAGAGAAATTACAGAGCTGCGATGTCGTTCACCAGCAATGGACAAGCTGAATGCTATTATCCCCAACACTGCAACGACAATATAAACATGTGTCGATCCTCTCCAGGCTGCCATCTCCACGCTTTCTGTTTCTGCAGATAAGTTCAACTTTGCTTCTTTGTTTTGCTCTTAAAAGATATTTTATATCTCGTAAAATGATACACAGAATGGACAACCAATGCGTGAAATTATTTTTATATTTTGGAACCTACGTGAAATTAATTTTTAATAACAAACTTACCTATCATAATGAATCGATGATGACTCTTGCGGTAGAGTCGGTTGTCGCAATATTAGATTTTATGTTTATTTTTTGGAAAAAATTTATTTAAAATCGTGTCGTAGATTCGATTTTGTGAAAAGAATATCATACTCGACCTAATTTATAAAAAAAATTATTATATTCTAATACAAATATAAATCAAATCAACTCATCTCAACATTATAAGCATTATATTTTATCTGTGTATCTATGCAACCTGCATAGATAAATTCTTTGATTATACAATAGGTATCATTAAGTCTGCGTCACAACATAAGATCATAGAACTCATTAGGAAGTGTACGTAATTTCTAAACAGGTTCCTAGTTGAATCAGTCGCCTAAAAGAAGGATAAAGGTCGCTCGAGCTTGAGACCAGCATCTGTTATGTAAACGCTATGTTTCGTTGGCAAAGACATGGAGATGTCCATTCACACAAATGTGTGATTATATAATAATGCACTGAACAACCCTCCCTCGAACTATCCAAGTAGTTCTCACTTATCGAGTGGAATTGTGTGCAGTTATGGTTGTATATAATAAGTCATTTGACCCGGGAATTGTGTGCAGTTATGGTTGTATATACGTACTAGCATGCACTTTTATCCATTTACCGAATCTATTGAGGGTCATCAGGTGGTGAGGTTGGGTGTAGTTTCGAAATACGTAGGAGCAAATGCATTATAGTCCGGGATTCATCGTTCGCCTACGGGTGAAGATATCCTATATGATTTGATGAGTTAATAGTGCAAGGAGTCTTTGGCCAGAGCAAGAAATGTGCTTCAGGGAAATGTGTTTCTCTAGTTGCACATACCATGTCACTGTTAGTACTCCAATATAAATCGCATCGTTATGCAACTCTCGATATACCAATGGTTGCATATTTGACTGGTATATATGTGTTGAAGAGACTGTATTGTACGCTAACCATGACTAAATGTTCTTGTAGACACTATCAGTGATACCTAGTGGATCATGAGACGATGCTACTAGACGTTATTACCATGATCCGATGGGTGCAATCAGAAATAAGCTTTGACATTCTTGATCCAGGAGTTGATGAAAAGAATGAGGTTAATTAGAGTAAACCCGAATAAGAATAAATATCATTCTGAATCACATGGAGATGTAAACCCATGGCTGGCTGTATCCGTGAACCATTGAAGGTCACACAATTATCGGATTCTGTGTTCCCGTTGAGATAATAAAATTTCAAAGAGTTGGAATTTGACGACTATAGTTTAATGGAGATCAAACAAAAAGCTTATAATAGAGTTTATGAGCCGATTCCATAGGATTGAAGAAATGAAAGTTAGCATGACTGCTAAATAAGGAAGGAGAGTGGAACTGCCTATTTTGTAAAGGAGTTTACTAAAAATGGCAGGCGTCTAATATGGTAAGTGAAAATTTTGATCTTCGAAATTTTCATTTTTTCATTATGTGAACTAGATTTGTATCCTTAGTACATCGGCATGCTCTTGGATCGTCGATAGAGATTATATTGAGTTTGGAACCGTTTATTTAGATTGCGAATTTACTGATTGAATGATTGTACTTGTAGTAGTGACTAATAACATGTACAAATTTCAATACTTATTCTAGAGGAATCTATAATTAAATTAACACATGAGTTAATTATATAAATTAAATAATGGTTATTTATTTTAATTAATAAATATATATATATATATATTGGTGATATAAAATATACGTATATATGGTATTAATATATCATGTATTATCAAAAGATGATAAATTTGTTATATATTAATAGCATGAGAATTTTATAAAATATAGAGTCCTTATGGGAGAATAACTCTTAATTAGATTAGGAGTCTCACTCTATAAATATACCATAAGAGAGCATAACTCAAGAAAGATTCTTTCCGTAAAATTCACAAAATTCCTTCTCAATGGCAAAGACAACTTACGGCCACATCAGGAAATTTGTAAGAAAATTTTGGCCAAACGCAAATTAGATTTGCTTAATTGTTGATTAAAAATCAATAATTATTGGTTAATGATTAATTAATAATGAGTTATCATAAAAACCATGATTTTGAATCATGAAGCTCTCGGCCAATATGCAAAAGGTTGGGAAATTTCGGCCATTTGATTTTCTTCTACCGCCGCGCTTCGTCTCCGAACTTTGGAAATTAAGAGGCCACAGTTTCAACGCATAAACCGTTTTGATTTTCCAGTGCAAACCAAGCGAGGAAGATAGTCTTCGATTGTGGACCTAATCAGGCGATCAAAGGAGAAGAGCCGTTCGTAAGGATATACAAGAAGGTTATATCCGCCTAAATACCGGAATAGTTAAGAGTCTAGCATTGAAAACGCAAAGTAATAATTCTAAACATCCTATGTATGGTTTTAATAAACTCACGATGCCCAAGGAAAAATTTTTAAACTTCCACTGTGTCTTGGATGCGAGAACATGATACGACAACATTATTATACCATTCAAAATTCACAAAAGTTTATTCATAATTTTTTAGTTTTAACTTGAGTTGTCTATAGTTTTTATAATAGATTATTTGATTTTATAAATATCATAAAAAGTTATTTTATAATTGTCTTTATAAAAATATAACTGTATAATATGTGCAAGAATATCAATCCGTAAGACTTTATCCCCTCAGCTGGCACAATTGTTTTTCTTTAGATTTTTTATGATATTTTTAAAGTCAAATAATCTACTATAAAAACTATAGACAACTCAAGTTAAAATTAAAAAATTATGAATAAACTTTTGTGAATTTTTGAATGGTATAATAATGTTGTCGTATCGTGTTCTCGCATCCAAGACGCAGCGGAAGTTTAAAATTTTTTAAGATCATACATATTTTTTAACCCCTGACCATTTGTAAATTTATAACTAGAGTTATTATTGAATAAAAAAAAAATATTGTACTATCTCAATATTTATAATAACATAATGAAAGCAAAAAATTATTTTTTTAGAACTTTTCATTCGAATCGGATCGAACATCTTCTCGTAAAATTGAATCGTTAAAAAATTTAATATTAATTTATATATATATATATATATATATATATATATATATGTATTTGTGTGATAATTAAATTTGTACATTTCATTATAATCTCATCTAACTTATATATGTATGTGTGTGATAATTAAATTTGTACATTTCATTATAATCTCATCTAACTTCCATCGGCAACCAACTAGCATTTGTTAGAGAGGGGCCAAACTGCGCTGCTGTCGTTGCAGGCCATGGCACCACACTTGAGAGAGTGACATATTAACGCATTTTTACTTTTCAAACCTTTTCTTATATAGGGGTTTTTTATAATTAATTTATATATGTTGAAAAATATGTTTTGAATGTGAAAAATAACAGTTGAATATTTGAATGTTGAAAAATAACAGTTGTAAATATTGAAAATTAGTGTGTGATGATGTATATAATGATGAATTTATTTTTGGATTAATTTGTAAAGAAATTTTATAAGTTTTTAAACAAAATATCTTATGACATCTTATTATGATAATGTGATTTGATATACATAATTATTTAAACATGAATAATATTATATACATCATATTATTATCATAAAATTATACAAATACATACATTTATTTTTTTGTATACCAACGGTAACAAAACGGCCAGTTTTTGCCCCATAATTATGATCTCACAAACACATTCAATCACTCCAACTTTCTATTCTTCTCTAAACAATTATTCTTCATCAAATTTTCAAAGAAAAAGAAGATGGCTTTCTCAAGGTTATTTTTAATTATTTTGGTTATCATACTCATGAGTCTTGTATTTATCTGAGAATATCCTCCTCGTGTGTTTTCTTTATTTTTACGAATGTTTGTACTTATTGTTTATCCGTTACTTTGTATTCCAATATTCATTAACTAATAAAATGCATCGTAATTTTTTTTAGTTCCACTATGTCAAACTTGGCAAAGCTCGAATTCATTTCTCTTGATATTACGGGGAAAAATTATACATAATGGACTCTCGATGTAGAAATACATCTTGAGTCTTGGGTCTAAATGAGACCATAAAAAAAATAGCATATCCACATCACAAGAAAGACAAAAGCCATGATATTTTTGCGTCGACATCTCGACGAGAGATTAAAATATGAATATCTACTTGAAAAAGATCACATGGCTTTGTGGAAGAGATTAAAAGAAAGATTCGAACATATAAGGGAAGTTATACTTCCGACCGCCCAGGATGAATGGAATACGTTGAGATTCCAAGATTTTAAAAAAGTCAGTGATTACAGCTCGGCGATGTATAGAATAATCTCGCAATTGAAATTTTGTGGGCACGAGATTACTGAATTGGAAATGCTTAAAAAAACATTTTCCACTTTTCACGCATCGAATATAACTCTACAACAACAATACAGATTTTCGAGATATTCTGAACTTATCGTCTGTCTCCTTGTGGCGGAAAAGAATAACGAGCTGTTAATGAGAAATCATCACGCACGACCCACTGGTTCAACGGCATTTCTTGAAGTAAATGTCGTAAGCAAAAATGAATTTAAATCTGGAAAATAAAATCAAAGTTATAGACAAGATTTCGGTCGAGGACGAAATCGAGGTCGTGGTCATGGACGTGGACCTGGAATTGGTCGTGGTCGTGGACGCGGCCATGATTTTTAAAATAATCGGGATAGTTACTTCTATAACTCATCTCAAAAGAGCGTCCCAAACCATCCACTGAAAAGACATCATGAGAATATGAGTGTTAATGAGAATCACTCAAAAAGATTTGAAAGTTCTTGTTTTAGATGTGGTACTCCAGGACATTGATCTCGTTTTGTCGAGCCCCTGAGCACCTTTGTAAACTTTATAAAGAATCAATAAATGGGAAAAAAAAAGGAGACCAACTTCACTGAACATAGTGAACTTTTGAGTGATTCAACTCATTTTGATTGATTGCTCGGACAATGATCAATTTGCTGGTGGAATAAATATGTAAAATATTTTATTTTTGCATGTACTCGTATGATAATATATCGTGTGTTATATTTTTACATATGTATTGTATTGAATTTTTATATTGTCAGTAATTGTATTTCATTGCATATTTTTTTGAAGTTCAAATATGGAAAATGCTATGAACAAAGCTGAAGTTTGCATACCTGATAGTGGTGCAACACACACTATCCTCCGAGATAAAAGATATTTCTTAGAACTAAAGCCAACAAAAACAATGGTGAATACCATATCAGGTCCTGTACACATGATTAAAGGTTGTGGTAATGCACAACTTTTGTTACCTAATGATACTAATTTTTTTGTCTAAGATGTATTGTATTCACCACAATTGAAAAGAAAATTTTGATTTTTACTGATATATATTCTCATGGGTATGATACTCAAACAATGAATGAAGGGAATGAGAAATATATGTGTCTTACCACATATAAATCAGGAAAGAAATATGTGATTGAAAAACTACCAATGCTCCCTACTGGATTGCATTATACGCATATAAGTCCCATTGAATCAAACATGGTAGTTGATAATTCTTCAATATTAACCAATTGGCATGATCGATTAAGACATCCTAGTTCAAAATTATGCGAAGAATTATAGAAAATACACATGGTCATCCGCTGAAAGACCAGAAGATCTGTTAGAATAATAAGTTTCAATGTAAAGCATGTTCTCTTGGAAAACTTATTATAAAACCATCACCAGCCAAAATCCAAACTGAATCACCAATATTTCTTGAACGTATTCAGGGTGATATTTGTGGACCAATTCATCCACCATGTGGACCATTTAGATACTTTATGGTATTGATTGATGCCTCCAGCTGATGGTCACATGTATGTTTATTGTCAACTCAAAATTTTGCATTTGCAATATTATTTGCTCAAATAATAAAATTGAGGAATCAATTTCCCGATTATACAATCAAGAAAATTAGACTTGATAATGCTGATGAATTCACTTCACAGACTTTCAATTATTATTGTACGTATATGGAAATCACTGTTGAGCAACTTGTTGCTCAAGTGCATACACAGAAATGGATTGGCTGAATCAATATTGATTAAACGTCTGCAACTGATTGCTAGACCAATGATTATGTAAACAAAGCTACCTATTTCTATATGAGGACATGCAATTTTACATGCCGCTGCATTAATTCGCATCAGACTAAGTGCATATCATAAATACTCCCCATCGCAGCTTGCATTTGGTAAAGAACTAGGCATTTCTCATCTGAGAATTTTTTGGATGTATGGTGTATGTGCCTATTGCACCACCTCAACGAAAGAAAATGGAACCTCAAAGAAAGATTGGAATTTATATCGGTTACGATAGTCCATCAATCATTCGATATCTTGAACCTTAGACAGGCGACGTGTTCAAAACACGTTTTGTTGATTGCCATTTTAATGAGGAAATCTTCCTAATGTTAGGGGGAGAAAAGAAACATACCGAAAAAGAAATTACATGGTATGTATCATCATTGTTACATCTGGATCCAAGAACTAAACAATGTGAAAAAGATGTACAACAAATTGTGCACTTGCAAAGAATAACAAATCAGATAGCAGACACAAAAGTGGTAACTAAATCATATATACATTCTGTAAATGCTCCTGCTCGAATTGAAAACACTCATGATGTCATAAAATGCCTGAAGCATGGAAGACCAGTCGGTTCCAAGGATAAAAATCATCGAAAAAGAAAATTCATAGAGAAACACGATGATCACAAAATAGAGAATGATGTTTCTGAAGAAACACATGATGATAACAAAATAGAGAATGATGTTCCTGAAGATACGCATGATGATGAAAATGTTCTGTCAGAACCACAAACTGACGAGAATCGTGAAATCTCTATCAATTGTATTAATAGTGGAAAAATATGGAACCGAAAAGATATGAAGAAATTGATGATATATTTTCTTATAATGTGGCAATCTACATCATAAATGATAATGAAGATCATGAACCAAAATATTTTGACGAATGTAAAAATCAGCATGAATGGATAAAATGGAAAGATGTCATCCAGGTTGAATGGATTCGCTAAATAATCATGTTTTTGGACCTATAGTCCTTACTGAAACGTCCTCATCTCTTATTGCTTTAAAAGTACTAGAATTTTTTTTTTTTAAATCTAAAAAAATCTCTCACATTTTCGGTCATTGCATGCACATGCAAATAAAATAATCTTGCACCATTTTAAAGTAAATCATCCAACTAGTATTTGAAAATTGAAAGGGAAAAGTCAAACCAGAAATCGTCAAACGTTTTACCAAACTTAAAAAGCAATAATTTGAAAAGTAAAGCCCATACTAAACCTCTCAAAAATCTCTCAAAAAGCTTAAGTAAATAATCTTAAAAATCTTTAACATAATTCATAAGTCATAATCGTAAATGCGGAAAAGTAGAAGCGCTGGTCCTCGGGTTGTGTGCACCTTCAGTCCAGTAGTATCACCCGTCAAGTCCTCCCTCAGAACCACCTACATCCATCACACCTAGTGAGTCTAAAGACTCAACACACCATAATCTTTATAACGAGTAATACATAATACAGTTAACATATAACGGTGAAAAGTACTTGTACTTAAAATATCGTTTTCATGAAGATGCATAAACTTTAAACATAAACGTTTTCGTAAACATTTTCATGATGCATAAAAACATTTTCAAAAGGCATAAACATATCACTTAAACATATTCATATTCATGTCCATATTCGTATCCATATTCATATTCGTATTCATGTTCATGTTCGTGTTTGTTGAATTCAGATCGTTGATTGTGACTTTCATATACGTGTTAGGCGATGGATCCATCTACATGTAACCACAGTACTGGGCGGCGGGGGACACCAGCAACACTCTCACCGGTCAACTGGGCCCTGGCCTTACGTAATATCATATCATCATATACATATACATGTCCGTGTCCGAGGAAATACGATCGTCGGGCTCCCACTGGGACCATAACCCTCACGATATCTCCAACATATCATCGTGTTAGTCACAATCCATTCACATCATTCAACATGTTATCATCACTGAATAAAAATCATGCGTATAACATTTTTATTTTGAAACCAAGCATGCAACATATCTTTTAAATGCCCATATTTAAATCATAAAAATCATAGACATTTAAAAATCATAATTTAATCATGAACATTTCATAAAATAATCATAATATCATAAAAACAGCATTTAGGACACTGCCATGACCTTTACTAATTTCTCGGTGTAAAAAGACCGTTTTACCCCTGGACTCGACAGTTTACGTTTTCGACTCTTTTCTTGATTTCATGACTCTAACATGCCCCAAATAATTATTTAAGCCTACATAAATTTTCTCATAATTTTATTTAGCTTAAAATCGAGGACTTTTAATTTAATCTATAAATGTGACGTATTAATGCGTTTTAAATCCCGAATTAAACCAAAACTTAATATAAAATTCCCAAATTAGAAACTTAGACTTATAATAATTATTTAAGCTTAAACCTAATTTTTCGTAATTTTATTAAGCTTAAATCTAGGCGTTTCCCGATTCGTTTTTAAACTTAGACGTACTTCCCGGTTTTGACTCGTATGGACTCGAAACTTAACCAAACTTTACCAAACTTGAACCAAAGCTTCCTCACACATAAATAAACCTTTTTCAACCCAAAATAAGCTAATTAGAACCCTCGAACACACCCCTATCAGCTACTGAAATTTCTGCACAAAGAGTCCTAGTTCTAGTGTGATTCAAACCTAGTCTAGCTTCGACCCCAGCCCCTTAGCCGCACGACCAGACCCTTGGCCACCCTCTTAGGACCCTCAGAAAACCCTAGGTAATCTCCTGGACAGACACTAACACCCCGACAGCAGCCGTGTTCCCCTAGTAAGAAAAATCGAAACCCTAAGCCCATGCATCTCCAATTTTCGTTCATCTTACTTCACCCTAATTTCCAGCCCTTAAACCTTCATCTATGGACCCTCAAACATGTGGAAAAATATCCCTTAAAGTTTCCCTACCATGGCAGCCCCTTTGTGCATCAATAGGAGGAGTTTTAAAAAAGAAAAACTCTTTTTTTGTGCATGTATAGCCATAAAAACGAAAATATAAAAGTTGTATCATGTTTTTAATGCAATCATGTATCAAACACATAATATGGTGTGAAAGATGAGTAAAAGGAGAATATGACGTGCCTTTGCGTTTAAAACGCACGATTTTACGTTGACAAATCGAAGAACGACGACGAGGAGGACCTTAGCTTGAAGAATTAAGAAGAACTTGATGCTTTCCCTTCCAATCTCCTTGTGTGTGCCGTGTAAATTTGGGAGAGAATTTGAGGGTGCAAAAATTCAGAAAGTGGCGTGACTTATGATGGGTTTAGGGTGAGGTTTTTGAGTATTAAATAGTTAATTATTCACTAATTAGGCTTAGGCCCACCAAGTAAGTAGTTTAGGCCCATTAATGCTTAATTAACTTATTAAAAACAATTTTGATTAAATTAGTTTGTGAATTTAATAGCCGGGTTGTCAAAAAAATTCATATTTTTGATGAAAAACCAACACCGATAAAATTTACGTCCCGGCGTATAAAATCACCTCAAAACTTCTTATTTTCAAAAAAAATAAGAAAAAACAACACCCTTATTTAAAATAATTAAAAACAATTATTTAATAAAAACATTTTACAATTTTTCCACCATCGGTCTCCGTTCCTCGATCGCAACTCGAATAACGTTTTAAAAATACATTTTAATGCAACCATGTTGAAAATATAATTTAAACATGCCAATATGCACAACATAATTAATTAATGCAATTAAAACATTTAATTAAAATACAAAAGAATTTAATAATTGCATGCATGTGGTTTGCGTGGACTTTTAAATTTTCGGGGCGTTACAATCTTCCCCCCTTAAATTGAATTTCGTCCTCGAAATTCGCTTATCCTTAATAACCCAAAGTTTAGATTCAGTTCTAGTATCCCAAAAATCCACGCTTCCGCTGCGCTACTCTGATAAAACTTAAATTCTGATTGTCCTTACTTCTCCTTAATCCCAATTAAATTCTCCTTCTTAAATCCTTATTTTCAAATCGCAACTTAAAAGGACCCAAATACTTAGTGCTATTACCATTATAACCTCGAATTTCGATTTTTCTTAAAATTTTCCATATAAAATATGGATGACCATACTTATCGTATATTACTTTCCTTAATTTATACCCAAATTGTTCGATAACTTATCAAATTTCAATCTTAAAATCCCAAACGCATATGCTGACGCTTAGATTTCCAAGCTTAATATCGATTCATCCTTAAAAATCCCTTATTAAAATTTCTTATAATACTAAAACCAAGATATCCCAAGGTTCCAAATATCTTAAAAGTCTAAATCCTCAAAAATTCTTATCCTTAGAACCATTAAATTCTCACTTATTGCTAAACTAGTCCCCAAATTCCTTAATAATTGCAAAATAAATTCTTAATTTCCTCAAAATTATCTTAATTGATCCTTAATTTAAAAATCCTACGATTAACCCATAAATTCTCGGTATTTATAATTTTCTTTCTACAAGTTTCCCATAACGAAATTTCAAAAATTTTAAACTTATTAACCCAAAATCAATTTTCATAATCAAATCTCAACTTTCATCAAACTTAAATCCCGGTTTATACATTTCTATATCCCAAAGTCGTTACAAATCCTCAAATCATTATTCCTTACGTCTAATTCCCAAAAATTAATTCGACTAGTAACCATAAATCATAAATATTTTCTTAGAAAATCTACGTGTCCCATAAAACATTCATAATATTCATGATTAACTTATAGCCCAAAAGTAAAACGTCAATACTAAAACCCAAAAATCAACATCGTCCAATTCCATCACAATAAACCAACATGCGTTGAAAAATAATTTTTCATATCATATCAGGTATACAAATTCTAATGCATATAAATCATAAACCATCATAATGCTATTAAACATGTGACGTGAATAAATAATTCATTTACTTATGCAGGTAACATCATAAAATCATATAAAGCATGTAAACTTACAAGTTTGAGGCTTGACGACTGATCTTCCTGGCGCTGATGGTGGCACAACCCTTTACAGGAACCACTGCTCTGATACCAACTGAAACGTCCTCATCTCTTATTGCTTTAAAAGTACTAGAATTTTTTTTTTTTTAAATCTAAAAAAATCTCTCACATTTTCGGTCATTGCGTGCACATGCAAATAAAATAATCTTGCACCATTTTAAAGTAAATCATCCAACTAGTATTTGAAAATTGAAAGGGAAAAGTCAAACCAGAAATCGTCAAACGTTTTACCAAACTTAAAAAGCAATAATTTGAAAAGTAAAGCCCATACTAAACCTCTCAAAAATCTCTCAAAAAGCTTAAGTAAATAATCTTAAAAATCTTTAACATAATTCATAAGTCATAATCGTAAATGCGGAAAAGTAGAAGCGCTGGTCCTCGGGTTGTGTGCACCTTCAGTCCAGTAGTATCACCCGTCAAGTCCTCCCTCAGAACCACCTACATCCATCACACCTAGTGAGTCTAAAGACTCAACACACCATAATCTTTATAACGAGTAATACATAATACAGTTAACATATAACGGTGAAAAGTACTTGTACTTAAAATATCGTTTTCATGAAGATGCATAAACTTTAAACATAAACGTTTTCGTAAACATTTTCATGATGCATAAAAACATTTTCAAAAGGCATAAACATATCACTTAAACATATTCATATTCATGTCCATATTCGTATCCATATTCATATTCGTATTCATGTTCATGTTCGTGTTTGTTGAATTCAGATCGTTGATTGTGACTTTCATATACGTGTTAGGCGATGGATCCATCTACATGTAACCACAGTACTGGGCGGCGGGGGACACCAGCAACACTCTCACCGGTCAACTGGGCCCTGGCCTTACGTAATATCATATCATCATATACATATACATGTCCGTGTCCGAGGAAATACGATCGTCGGGCTCCCACTGGGACCATAACCCTCACGATATCTCCAACATATCATCGTGTTAGTCACAATCCATTCACATCATTCAACATGTTATCATCACTGAATAAAAATCATGCGTATAACATTTTTATTTTGAAACCAAGCATGCAACATATCTTTTAAATGCCCATATTTAAATCATAAAAATCATAGACATTTAAAAAAATCATAATTTAATCATGAACATTTCATAAAATAATCATAATATCATAAAAACAGCATTTAGGACACTGCCATGACCTTTACTAATTTCTCGGTGTAAAAAGACCGTTTTACCCCTGGACTCGACAGTTTACGTTTTCGACTCTTTTCTTGATTTCATGACTCTAACATGCCCCAAATAATTATTTAAGCCTACATAAATTTTCTCATAATTTTATTTAGCTTAAAATCGAGGACTTTTAATTTAATCTATAAATGTGACGTATTAATGCGTTTTAAATCCCGAATTAAACCAAAACTTAATATAAAATTCCCAAATTAGAAACTTAGACTTATAATAATTATTTAAGCTTAAACCTAATTTTTCGTAATTTTATTAAGCTTAAATCTAGGCGTTTCCCGATTCGTTTTTAAACTTAGACGTACTTCCCGGTTTTGACTCGTATGGACTCGAAACTTAACCAAACTTTACCAAACTTGAACCAAAGCTTCCTCACACATAAATAAACCTTTTTCAACCCAAAATAAGCTAATTAGAACCCTCGAACACACCCCTATCAGCTACTGAAATTTCTGCACAAAGAGTCCTAGTTCTAGTGTGATTCAAACCTAGTCTAGCTTCGACCCCAGCCCCTTAGCCGCACGACCAGACCCTTGGCCACCCTCTTAGGACCCTCAGAAAACCCTAGGTAATCTCCTGGACAGACACTAACACCCCGACAGCAGCCGTGTTCCCCTAGTAAGAAAAATCGAAACCCTAAGCCCATGCATCTCCAATTTTCGTTCATCTTACTTCACCCTAATTTCCAGCCCTTAAACCTTCATCTATGGACCCTCAAACATGTGGAAAAATATCCCTTAAAGTTTCCCTACCATGGCAGCCCCTTTGTGCATCAATAGGAGGAGTTTTAAAAAAGAAAAACTCTTTTTTTGTGCATGTATAGCCATAAAAACGAAAATATAAAAGTTGTATCATGTTTTTAATGCAATCATGTATCAAACACATAATATGGTGTGAAAGATGAGTAAAAGGAGAATATGACGTGCCTTTGCGTTTAAAACGCACGATTTTACGTTGACAAATCGAAGAACGACGACGAGGAGGACCTTAGCTTGAAGAATTAAGAAGAACTTGATGCTTTCCCTTCCAATCTCCTTGTGTGTGCCGTGTAAATTTGGGAGAGAATTTGAGGGTGCAAAAATTCAGAAAGTGGCGTGACTTATGATGGGTTTAGGGTGAGGTTTTTGAGTATTAAATAGTTAATTATTCACTAATTAGGCTTAGGCCCACCAAGTAAGTAGTTTAGGCCCATTAATGCTTAATTAACTTATTAAAAACAATTTTGATTAAATTAGTTTGTGAATTTAATAGCCGGGTTGCCAAAAAAATTCATATTTTTGATGAAAAACCAACACCGATAAAATTTACGTCCCGGCGTATAAAATCACCTCAAAACTTCTTATTTTCAAAAAAATAAGAAAAAACAACACCCTTATTTAAAATAATTAAAAACAATTATTTAATAAAAACATTTTACAATTTTTCCACCATCGGTCTCCGTTCCTCGATCGCAACTCGAATAACGTTTTAAAAATACATTTTAATGCAACCATGTTGAAAATATAATTTAAACATGCCAATATGCACAACATAATTAATTAATGCAATTAAAACATTTAATTAAAATACAAAAGAATTTAATAATTGCATGCATGTGGTTTGCGTGGACTTTTAAATTTTCGGGGCGTTACAATCTTCCCCCCTTAAATTGAATTTCGTCCTCGAAATTCGCTTATCCTTAATAACCCAAAGTTTAGATTCAGTTCTAGTATCCCAAAAATCCACGCTTCCGCTGCGCTACTCTGATAAAACTTAAATTCTGATTGTCCTTACTTCTCCTTAATCCCAATTAAATTCTCCTTCTTAAATCCTTATTTTCAAATCGCAACTTAAAAGGACCCAAATACTTAGTGCTATTACCATTATAACCTCGAATTTCGATTTTTCTTAAAATTTTCCATATAAAATATGGATGACCATACTTATCGTATATTACTTTCCTTAATTTATACCCAAATTGTTCGATAACTTATCAAATTTCAATCTTAAAATCCCAAACGCATATGCTGACGCTTAGATTTCCAAGCTTAATATCGATTCATCCTTAAAAATCCCTTATTAAAATTTCTTATAATACTAAAACCAAGATATCCCAAGGTTCCAAATATCTTAAAAGTCTAAATCCTCAAAAATTCTTATCCTTAGAACCATTAAATTCTCACTTATTGCTAAACTAGTCCCCAAATTCCTTAATAATTGCAAAATAAATTCTTAATTTCCTCAAAATTATCTTAATTGATCCTTAATTTCAAAAATCCTACGATTAACCCATAAATTCTCGGTATTTATAATTTTCTTTCTACAAGTTTCCCATAACGAAATTTCAAAAATTTTAAACTTATTAACCCAAAATCAATTTTCATAATCAAATCTCAACTTTCATCAAACTTAAATCCCGGTTTATACATTTCTATATCCCAAAGTCGTTACAAATCCTCAAATCATTATTCCTTACGTCTAATTCCCAAAAATTAATTCGACTAGTAACCATAAATCATAAATATTTTCTTAGAAAATCTACGTGTCCCATAAAACATTCATAATATTCATGATTAACTTATAGCCCAAAAGTAAAACGTCAATACTAAAACCCAAAAATCAACATCGTCCAATTCCATCACAATAAACCAACATGCGTTGAAAAATAATTTTTCATATCATATCAGGTATACAAATTCTAATGCATATAAATCATAAACCATCATAATGCTATTAAACATGTGACGTGAATAAATAATTCATTTACTTATGCAGGTAACATCATAAAATCATATAAAGCATGTAAACTTACAAGTTTGAGGCTTGACGACTGATCTTCCTGGCGCTGATGGTGGCACAACCCTTTACAGGAACCACTGCTCTGATACCAACTGAAACGTCCTCATCTCTTATTGCTTTAAAAGTACTAGAATTTTTTTTTTTTTTAAATCTAAAAAAATCTCTCACATTTTCGGTCATTGCGTGCACATGCAAATAAAATAATCTTGCACCATTTTAAAGTAAATCATCCAACTAGTATTTGAAAATTGAAAGGGAAAAGTCAAACCAGAAATCGTCAAACGTTTTACCAAACTTAAAAAGCAATAATTTGAAAAGTAAAGCCCATACTAAACCTCTCAAAAATCTCTCAAAAAGCTTAAGTAAATAATCTTAAAAATCTTTAACATAATTCATAAGTCATAATCGTAAATGCGGAAAAGTAGAAGCGCTGGTCCTCGGGTTGTGTGCACCTTCAGTCCAGTAGTATCACCCGTCAAGTCCTCCCTCAGAACCACCTACATCCATCACACCTAGTGAGTCTAAAGACTCAACACACCATAATCTTTATAACGAGTAATACATAATACAGTTAACATATAACGGTGAAAAGTACTTGTACTTAAAATATCGTTTTCATGAAGATGCATAAACTTTAAACATAAACGTTTTCGTAAACATTTTCATGATGCATAAAAACATTTTCAAAAGGCATAAACATATCACTTAAACATATTCATATTCATGTCCATATTCGTATCCATATTCATATTCGTATTCATGTTCATGTTCGTGTTTGTTGAATTCAGATCGTTGATTGTGACTTTCATATACGTGTTAGGCGATGGATCCATCTACATGTAACCACAGTACTGGGCGGCGGGGGACACCAGCAACACTCTCACCGGTCAACTGGGCCCTGGCCTTACGTAATATCATATCATCATATACATATACATGTCCGTGTCCGAGGAAATACGATCGTCGGGCTCCCACTGGGACCATAACCCTCACGATATCTCCAACATATCATCGTGTTAGTCACAATCCATTCACATCATTCAACATGTTATCATCACTGAATAAAAATCATGCGTATAACATTTTTATTTTGAAACCAAGCATGCAACATATCTTTTAAATGCCCATATTTAAATCATAAAAATCATAGACATTTAAAAAAATCATAATTTAATCATGAACATTTCATAAAATAATCATAATATCATAAAAACAGCATTTAGGACACTGCCATGACCTTTACTAATTTCTCGGTGTAAAAAGACCGTTTTACCCCTGGACTCGACAGTTTACGTTTTCGACTCTTTTCTTGATTTCATGACTCTAACATGCCCCAAATAATTATTTAAGCCTACATAAATTTTCTCATAATTTTATTTAGCTTAAAATCGAGGACTTTTAATTTAATCTATAAATGTGACGTATTAATGCGTTTTAAATCCCGAATTAAACCAAAACTTAATATAAAATTCCCAAATTAGAAACTTAGACTTATAATAATTATTTAAGCTTAAACCTAATTTTTCGTAATTTTATTAAGCTTAAATCTAGGCGTTTCCCGATTCGTTTTTAAACTTAGACGTACTTCCCGGTTTTGACTCGTATGGACTCGAAACTTAACCAAACTTTACCAAACTTGAACCAAAGCTTCCTCACACATAAATAAACCTTTTTCAACCCAAAATAAGCTAATTAGAACCCTCGAACACACCCCTATCAGCTACTGAAATTTCTGCACAAAGAGTCCTAGTTCTAGTGTGATTCAAACCTAGTCTAGCTTCGACCCCAGCCCCTTAGCCGCACGACCAGACCCTTGGCCACCCTCTTAGGACCCTCAGAAAACCCTAGGTAATCTCCTGGACAGACACTAACACCCCGACAGCAGCCGTGTTCCCCTAGTAAGAAAAATCGAAACCCTAAGCCCATGCATCTCCAATTTTCGTTCATCTTACTTCACCCTAATTTCCAGCCCTTAAACCTTCATCTATGGACCCTCAAACATGTGGAAAAATATCCCTTAAAGTTTCCCTACCATGGCAGCCCCTTTGTGCATCAATAGGAGGAGTTTTAAAAAAGAAAAACTCTTTTTTTGTGCATGTATAGCCATAAAAACGAAAATATAAAAGTTGTATCATGTTTTTAATGCAATCATGTATCAAACACATAATATGGTGTGAAATATGAGTAAAAGGAGAATATGACGTGCCTTTGCGTTTAAAACGCACGATTTTACGTTGACAAATCGAAGAACGACGACGAGGAGGACCTTAGCTTGAAGAATTAAGAAGAACTTGATGCTTTCCCTTCCAATCTCCTTGTGTGTGCCGTGTAAATTTGGGAGAGAATTTGAGGGTGCAAAAATTCAGAAAGTGGCGTGACTTATGATGGGTTTAGGGTGAGGTTTTTGAGTATTAAATAGTTAATTATTCACTAATTAGGCTTAGGCCCACCAAGTAAGTAGTTTAGGCCCATTAATGCTTAATTAACTTATTAAAAACAATTTTGATTAAATTAGTTTGTGAATTTAATAGCCGGGTTGCCAAAAAAATTCATATTTTTGATGAAAAACCAACACCGATAAAATTTACGTCCCGGCGTATAAAATCACCTCAAAACTTCTTATTTTCAAAAAAATAAGAAAAAACAACACCCTTATTTAAAATAATTAAAAACAATTATTTAATAAAAACATTTTACAATTTTTCCACCATCGGTCTCCGTTCCTCGATCGCAACTCGAATAACGTTTTAAAAATACATTTTAATGCAACCATGTTGAAAATATAATTTAAACATGCCAATATGCACAACATAATTAATTAATGCAATTAAAACATTTAATTAAAATACAAAAGAATTTAATAATTGCATGCATGTGGTTTGCGTGGACTTTTAAATTTTCGGGGCGTTACACTTACACTTGAAGGTGTAAAACCTGTTGGATAAAAATGGGTTTTTATTCGAAAACGAAATAATAAAAAATGAAATAGTAAGATATAAAGCTCGACTTGTTGCACAAGGTTTTTCTCAAAGGCCTGGAATTGATTATGAAGAAACGTATTCTCCCGTGATGGATGCAATTACGTTACAGTATTTGATTAGCTTTGCGGTATCTGAAATTCAGAAATGCATCTTACGGA
Source organism: Primulina eburnea (assembly GCF_022965805.1). Lineage (NCBI taxonomy): Eukaryota > Viridiplantae > Streptophyta > Magnoliopsida > Lamiales > Gesneriaceae > Primulina > Primulina eburnea. The sequence goes on from NC_133118.1 coordinate 22,303,022, forward strand.
TGTTGTTACAGCTTACTTATATGGATCACTTGATAGTAATATATATATGAAAATCCCTGAAGGATTTAAGATGCCTGAACCACAAAGTTCAAAACTCAGATAATGTTATTATGTGAAATTACAAAGATCATTATATGGGTTAAAGCAATCCGACCGAATTTGGTATAATCGTCTAGGTGATCACTTAATGAAAAAGAGATATGTAAATAATTCAATATGCCCTTGTGTTTTCACTAAGAAAACAACATCTGGATGCGTAATTATTGTTGTATATGTTGATGATTTAAACATCATTGGAACGAATAAGAAAATTCAAGAAGTTGTGTCATATTTGAAGGAAGAACTTGAAATGAAGGATTTTGGAAAAACCAAGTATTGTTTGGTTTTACAAATTGAACAAAAAAATGTCGAATATTTGTTCACCAGTCAAAAAAAGATCCTTAAACGTTTTAATATGGATAAAACAAATCCTTTAAGTACTTCAATGGTTGTTAGATCATTAAACATAGAAAAAGATCCATTTCGTCCATGTGAAGATGATGAAAATATTTTTGGTCCAAAAGTACCATATCTAAGTGCTATCGGTGCCCTTATGTATCTTACAAATTGTACAAGGCCTGATATATCTTTTCCCGTAAATTTATTGGCAAGATTTAGCACATATCAAACGAAGGAACACTGGAACGGGATTAAACATATATTCCGTTATCTACGAGGAACAACAGACTTGGGACTTTTGTATTCAAAAGATGTTAATCCAAGTATATATGGTTATGCCGATGCTGGATACTTATCTGATCCACACAAGGCACGTTCTCAAACTAGATATCTATTTACTCGTGAATCTCTTCAAGGACTAAATCCATGTCTGAGGATGGATGAGGAGAAACAGGTCCAGATGGTCCTGGTTCTTGTTCTTTGGTAGATTGATCAAAAACCACCATAGTCCTGTCAGATACTATCTTCTCAGCATGTGTCAGCTTTGGAACGTCTTGCATACTGACTTCTTCTTGATTAGGAGGAGAAGAAGATTGATTTGGAGCTGCAGATGGACTGTCCTGCTGATTAAGTTGATGATCTGTGGGAGTTTCAGTTCGAGGGTCAGTGACTGGTGATTCTGGTTTTTGGTCAACTGAAACTTGTTGCGGTTCGTCAACATGCAACTGAGCCACCTGAGTGTCAACTTTTTCTACATTAGGCTCAACAGGTGAGTGAATGGGCACATAAGTTTGAACATCTTGTTCAGCAGAGACAGAGATACGAGCATCTGTAGCTGCTTGATCTGTTGGGAGATCAACTGATTCAGTTGAAGGCACATTTGTCTTAAGTTCTTGGGCTACTGACTGAATGACTTCATTGATATTAGCAAGTGTCAAATCAGCGTCCGAGTATAGTTGAGGATCAGCAGAAGAAGAAGACTGGGGATGACTCTTTATGTTGTGATGACGATTCGTCTTCTTCTTCTTCTGAAGTGCCTTCATGATTGACTAATTCCTGATCTAGTTCCCAAAACTTTATCTATGATTTTAGAGCAATAAGATCTGTGTCCAACTGAGTAAGCACAACTCGCTCATTATAAGCAGTTGGACTTGTAGGAATGTAGTTGCTTTTGAGCTTCTCAATCAGTTGACCCAACTTTTTGGCTCTTATTTGATCAAAGAAATAATTATTTCTCCCCAATGCCTGAACAATGGTAGCAGCTTTGACCATTTTGAGAACAGTTGTTTCCAATTTGATTAATTATCCAGTTTAGACTTCTTTTTCAATTGTTTGGCAAAAGTGTGAGTTCTGAAACTCGTCCAAGAATTATAAACTTTCAATTTGGATTCAGCAAATGCTTTGACCTGTTCCCATATAAGGTCAATGTGAGTTTGAATTGCATTTGATGGCCTGGGCTTTTCGATCAACTTGCCCTTGCCTTTCTCATCAGAGAGAATGTGTGGAATGTTCAGTCCAGAATGAGTAGCGCCCACTAGTTTCTGAATTTTGATTCCTTTGGGTCGAGCAGGAGCAAGGATGGTAGGTCGATTGATATTTATCAAAGGATCTGAAAATCTTGCTGATTCCTTCTTTTTACTAGTTGTACTGACGACCTTTTTGGATGGATCAGTTGGTGGAGGTAACTGATCTTTAGCTGAAACATCAGCTGGAATGGCTTTTAAAGGAATAGCCTGAATAGGCTGTTGAGCGTCTGATTGTTTCAATCTATCAGTTGGGAAAGATTCCAACATTGCTACCGGCTTGGTTTTCTTTGTCCTTTGTTTCTTTGTAATCATCTGAAAAGGTGTCTCCTCAGAACCCGAGTCACTGACAATCAGATTTTTCTTGATTGTTTTCAGCTGAACCAAAGTTCTTCCCTTCTTTACTGACTTGGGAACATCATGCTGCGTCCCAATCTCATTTTTTATCTTTACAAACTGATCAGGAGAGATGTCCAGTTTAGTCTTGGGTGGCTGAATATTCTTGGCGTTGAAGACTTTGAATTTGACTGATTTTTTAGCATTATCAGTCGCTAGCCCCTTGACCTTCAGAAGATAACTGATTTGAACTACATACCCCTTGACTGCTTGGTTGATTTGAGCTTGTTGCGCAGAATGGTGAAGATGATATGCCTCCAGTTCACCTTCTTTTCAGCCATAATCACAATCATCGCTTGAAATTTTTCAAGAGTAAGGGCAGCAAAAGAACTAGCCTTAGCGAAGATCCCCTTAGCCACAATATCATCCAGCAGTTGGATTTATGGTTTCAACTCTTTCTTGGGATCGGAAACTTTGATTTTCCGACCATCCTAAATATCTGATGTATTAACCTCAAAAGCGTTGTTGAGCCCATCAGTAGGCAATAAGAACATTTCTCCAAAAGATTCTTCAGAAATGGTCAACAACTGACAATTGATAGTAGTGATGATGTTTCCATCAGATTGATGCAGCCATTAGAGTAGAAATCATGAAGTTCCTTCGGGTAGATCTCCTACGAAGATTGCCCCAAAAATGTCCTCAGCCCAGCTGATTCTAGCTTCAGAAAGACGTTCTTGACATCGGCCTCTCTGACTGATAGAACTGATTCAAAATTGATAGCCATAGCATTTAACATGTGAGCAGGAATTTGATTTGCCATTAGAACTGAATGATTTTCTGCGAAAAAGAAGGCTTGAATTTGCTTTTGCTCTGAGAATCTTAGGTAAGCGTAAAAAAGAAAAACTGAAATGAAGCGGGCAAAGTACTTATGTACGTGACTGTTCAAATTATTGGACACGTGTTAGTCTAGGAAATTTTGAATAAAAGACGTGTGTACGTGTGGTAAAAGCGTGTGTTGAAAATACATGGATTATAAAGGTCCATGTTTCAACCTATCATTTTGAAAGATAGCATTTAATGCTTTGATAATCAGTCACGTCACTTGATTTGGAATATAAAATGGTTAATTTGTTAACTTATGTGAGAAGATTAGGGAAATAATCAGCTGAACGATCAGTTGTAAAACTGTGTCTTTTCAGTGAAGATTTACTAACTGCTGTCTTCTCAGTTAACCTTTTAAAACAATATTCCCCCTTAATAAATGCATATAAAGAATACGAGAATGAAGCAAGACGAATTAAATTAAATCTTATGTTTAGTAGGTTAATCGTCTGCCGTAATGACTTCGTCCTTTCATCTTCCTTGACCCTGGGGTATAAATGAGAATAGCTCGGTTAGTTTCAATCATATCAGCAAATAAATTCAAAAGATATAATGGCAGATGCAAGTAGCTCGAAGACGCCTGATATGGCCGAAGCATTTATGAACTCAGCTCTGGAGAAAAAAACTGCTATGGAAGATGAAGTCTTCCACAAAATCCTTCGATACTGGGAGGAGCTTCAAGAAGTCCAATTTCTCCAGGAGTGTGGAGTGGCTACCACCCCCAAACTGGTGTAAAAACTGAAGAAATATCGGGAGCGCTTGCACGTTGCTGATACGGTGGACATCTTCGCAGGTGATGATGTCTACCTACTGATGTTCCAGAAGGAAAGGAAGATTCTAGAAAAAATTTCTGAATCAGATAGCTTCCTTAAGACTTCCACCGGAGCTTTAACCAGTTGGTTGGCCAAGTGGAGGTCTGCTGTAGAGGAAGAATATTTCAATGTACTCCGAGCTTTTTATTTTTAATGAATGAAAAAGTTTATCTAGTTTATCTTTGTCTTTTATCTTCCTGCAAGAATTAATCTCAATAGTTGATAAGAAAATCACGAACTGAACATACTAGCTGACAAAAGATTAACCAACATCAGTTGAAATTCAAATAGATAAAAGACAAACTGAATGAACAGTAGTTGACAATAAAACTGATTAAGATAAATCAATTAATTTAAGCATATTGCGAAAGTGAGAAAACTTAGTCTCGGGCAATGGTTTGGTGAAGATGTCAGCTGCTTGCTGTTCAGTTGAGACATATTCCAGTCTTATATCTTTCTTCAAGCAATGATCTCTGATAATGTGATGCCTGACATCTATGTGCTTGGTCCTTGAGTGAAGAACTGGATTGTAGGTAATAGCAATCGTGCTTGTATTGTCATAGAATATGGGCGATTCCTTGGCAATGACTCCATAGTCTTTCAGTTGTTGCTGAATCTAGAGCAGTTGAGCACACAAACTCCCAGCGGCAAGATATTCTGCTTCAGTTGTGGAAGTAGCAATGAATGTCTGCTTCTTGCTGAATCAAGAGATCAGTCAGTCTCCTAGAAACTGACATGATCCACTTGTACTTTTTCGATCAAGCTTACATCCTGCATAATCTGCACCTGAATATTCAACTAGATTGCAGAAGAGTCTTTAGAATACCATAACCCAACATTTTGTGTGCCTTTAAGATATTTTAAAATACGTTTGGCAGCTGAAAAATGTGATTGCTTAGGGTTTGCCTGAAATCTAGCACACATACAGACAACAAATACAATATCAGGACGACTAACGGTCAGGTATAATAAAGAACATATTAAACCTCTGTAAAGTGTCGCCTCAACTGATATTCCCCCTTGATCAGTGTCCAGTTTAACTGATGAACTCATGGGAGTACTTGCAGCTGAACACGATTCCATGCCAAATTTCTTCAGCAACTCCTTCGTGTATTTAGTTTGACTAATAAAATGTCTGTATCCAATTGCTTCACTTATAGTCCAAGAAAAATGTCAGTTCACCCATCATGCTCATTTCAAATTTCTCCTGCATCAACTTAGCAAATTTCTCGCATTATTTGGGTTAGTTGACGCAAATATGTTGACATCAACATAAATTTGAACGAGTAAAATGTGATCATTCTTTGAAAATTTGAACAACGTCTTATCAACTAATCCAACAGAAAAATTGTGATCAGTTAGAAATTTTGAAAGAGTTTCATACCAAGCTCTTGGAGCTTGTTTAATACCATATAAGGATTTGTTCAAATGGTAGACATGATAAGGAAAATGATGATTGATGAAACCTGGAGGTTGTTCAACATAGACTTCTTCTTGCAACTGACCATTCAGGAATGCACTCTTTACATCCATCTGGTAGAATTTGAAATTCTTGAATGATGCATATGCAAGGAATATTCTTATAGCTTCTAGTCTTGCAACTGGTGCATATGTTTCATCATAGTCAATTCCTTCTTCTGCCTATATCCTTGTGCTACTAGTCTCGCCTTGTTGCGCACAACTGAACCATCTTCGTTCAGTTTATTCATGTACACCCATTTTGTATCTATAACAGTTTTCTTGGAACTAGGTTCCAGACATTGTTATGGGTAAACTGATTCAGATCCTCTTGCATTGCATTTGTCCAGTTTGGATCAACAAAAGCTTCATAGTTTTCTTCGGTTCCAATGGCGATACAAAAGCTGAATGAATAAATAAATTGAGCATTTGATTCCTTGTTCTTACCGGGTCAGATGGATTATGTATCACCAATTCTGGAGGATGTGATTTTTCCATCTGAGTTCAGCGTTTGTTGTATCCAAGTCAGCAACTGTGTAACGACCCATTACAGGCCCAGTGGACCGCCCATACGGCCCACTGCCCCGATCGACCCAAGGCTATCCCGATCTTGGGGTCCCTCTATGGGGCCTTGTCCCTCACGGGCTTTCCATAGAGGGACCCCAAGATCGGGATAGCCTTGGGTCGATCGGGGCAGTGGGCCGTATGGGCGGTCCACTGGGCCTGTAATGGGTCGTTACAAACTGCTTCAGTTTGTAACTGGGTGTTTTCTTCAGTTTCAGTTGCTGCATCAGTTGGTAATTGAATATTCTCAATAGGCTCCTCCAACTGATTATTAGGAACAACTTCCTGTTCAACTGGTTGATCTAACACTTGTGGTTCAGGTGTTTGGAGGTTGTCTCGATTGATGATTCTATTCTTCATTATCATCTTCCAAACTTATATCTGTAAATCGATCAACTAGCTCAACTGGATCAGTTGGCTTAACAGTTAGTACAGTTTCATCAAAAACAACATGTATAGACTCTTCAACATTTAGTGTGCTCTTGTTAAAACCTCTAGAAGCTTTCCTAACTGAAGAATATCCCAGAAATATTCCCTCTGCAGATTTGGCATCAAAGGATTTTAAATGATTTTTTCCATTGTCAAGAATAAAACATCTGAAGCCGAATATTTTGAAGTAAGAAACCACACTTTTTCGTCCATGCTAGATCTCATAAGGTGTTTTCAAATGATTTTTATTAATCATCGATCTATTCTGAGTATAAAACGTAGCGTTTACTGCCTCTGTCCAAAACCTTTGAAAAATACCAGAATCAGCAAGCATTGTTCTAGCAGCTTCTTTTAGGGCTCGATTTCTCCTCTCAGCTACACCATTTTGCTGAGGAGTTCTAGCTGCTGAGAGCTCATGCTTAATTCCAGTATTTTCTAAAAAATTTGAAAGAATTTGATTGATGAATTCAGTTCCTCGATCGGATCTGATTCTATCAATTCCAACTGATTTCTCATTTAATAGTCTTTTGAAAAGCTTGATCAGTTTTGCAGCAATTTGGTATTTGGATTTGATAAAAATAACCCAAGTAAATCTTGAAAAATCATCTACAACCACAAAGGTGTATTTCATTCTCCCTAAGCTCATGACTGGTATTGGACCAAATATATCCATATGTAACAGCTCTAAGTATCGGGAAGAAGATTTACAGCCCTTGTTTTTAAAAGAAGATTTAACTTGTTTACCAAACTGACATGCTGAGCAAATTTTATCTTTGGTAAAGTCCATTTTGGGCAAACCCGTAACAAGATCATGATTACTCATATATGCAATAGATTTAAAGTTCAGGTGTTTTAATCTCTTATTCCACAAACAGTTTTAGAAGATTTTGAAGCAATAAAACATACTGGTGCATAAGGTTGATCATTCCAACTGACTTTATAAGTGTTTCCACACCGTTTTTCAGTTAGTATAACCTCATCAGTTGCATCTCTGACTGAACAAGAATGTTTGTCAAACTAAACTGAGAATCCATTATCGCATAAATGACTGATGCTAATCAGATTATACTTGAGATTCTCAACTAATAAAACATCATTAATGATAGAGTTACCATGGATAAGCTTACCCTTACCCACAGTTTTACCTTTGGAATTATCTCTGAAACTGATGTTTGGTCCAATGTACTTGATCAGTTGAGATAACAAGTTTGCATCTCCCGTCATGTGTCGTGAGCATCCACTATCCAAATACCAGATTGGTTCCTTGCTTGTACCTGTTACCTGCAATCACACACAAAATATAATTTTGGTACCTTTTTTTATTTGGGTCCAAAACTGATTAGTCCCTTAGGAACCCAAACTTTGATTAGTCTGACTGATTGTCCAGTTGCTGTATTCCAGATGGTCTTTCTCGATTTGTGTGTGCTGGGTGTGTTGTGTGCAGATGAGACAACATGTGATTTATCTTTGTTCAACTGATATTTTTTCTGAACTGGCTTGTTGTTATAGTAATTGGAGTAGCCACTTGAATAATTCTTGCTGAATCTTTTTGACACCTGACTGCGTGAGTCAGTTAAAACTTTTGGGCTATAACCAATACCATATCTTCTAGCATTGTTCGTACTTTCAATAGCCTGTTCAACCAGTTTACTTGGCTCATTTTTTTCTTGTACCAAACTGATTTGACAAAGTGAATGTATTTCCCTTTCTCCATGTTCAGTTTTGGTCGAGTTTCACTGGAAGACATTTCATATTGGTTACTGAACCCTAAACCAGTTTTATCTGTAACTGATTTTTGTGAGTCCTGTATTTCTGTTAATGCAACAGATGATTTGTTCCAAGCCTGAATAAGCCCAGTTTGCTTTGAATTTTCAAGCATCAACTTTTGAATCATTGATTGATTCCTGCTTTTTTCAGCATTGAGCTCAGCAATCTCCCCTTTTAGACTCAACACATCAACTGATTCATCAGTTTTACTTTTATTGTCTATGAGATCATTTTTCTTTTCTCTGGCTTTTTCAAAAGATAAGGCAAGCTTGTGGTACTCATTAATCATGTCATGAAGAGTTGAAATGAGTTCTTCTCTAGTGAAATCAGTTGAGGTGAAGTCAAATATCTGTTGACTGCTTGACTCCACTTCTGTATCACCGGCCATTAGACACTTCACTTCCTCTTCACCATCACTGGAACTGCATAAGGTTTCTGGCTCTGATTCCTCGCTGTCAGTTTCTGCCCATTTTGATTTACTTTCTTCAGCTAAGAGCACCTCATGCTTCTTCCTGAAAGACTTCTCATCATCCTTGGGTCTCCTCTTGTGCTCATATGACTTCTTCTTTCTTTCAGTCGAGCCTTGACTGTCCTTCTTAGGTTTGAGACAGTCAGCAGTGAAGTGACCGGGTTTACCACAGTTGTAGCAAGCGTTTGATTCCTCTTTAGAATTGTTTATCTGATAATGCTTCTGGAAGTTACCTTGATTTTTCCTCATGAACCTTCCAAATTTTTTGATGAACAATGACATAGCATCATTGCTCAGTTGATCAGCAACCTTCTCGACTGAACAAGTTGGTTTTGTTCTGACAGAAGCTTAGGCAGTTGTTGCTGCTGGAGTAGAAGGTTCTCCTTCTCGAGTTTGCAGCTAAACTCATAGGCCTTCAGATCAGCACTAGGTCATGAAGCTCAACCTTGTTTAGATCCTTGGTCTCCCTCATTGCCATGGTCTTAACGTCCCACTCCTTGGGAAGACCTCTGATCACTTTTAATGCAACTTCTTTGTTGGTATACAATTTTCCAAGTGCATTTAGCTCATTGATGATACACCTGACTATTTCTTCATACTCATGCATCGATTCTCCAGTTCTCATCTTTTATTGTCAAACTTCTGAACAGCAACAGAAAGTTTATTCTCTTTGGTTTGTTCATTTCCTTCACAAAGCTGGATCAGCTTTTCCCAAATTTCTTTAGCTGTCTTGCACATTTTGATCTTGCTGAAAGTTATTTTATCCAGCGTTTTGTACAGTATATCCTTTGCACATTGTCCAAATTTGCTTTTCTTTTGTCCTCAGCAGTCCATTCATCTCTGGGCTTTTCAATTCTATGGGGTGCCCCCATCGGTGGTTGCAACTGCTGTGTTGGCTTTCAGAATCTTCATTGGTCCGTCAGTGATGATGTACCACATATCATCGTCTTGTGCAGCTAAGTGAGCCTGCATCCTGATTTTCCAATCATCAAAGTCTTCTCTGGTAAATATTGGGATCTTGTTGAAGGAAGACATGATGAATAGTTTGAGTAGAAATATTCTGAGACGAGATACAACTGCTCTGATACCACTTGAAAGGATCGGTTAAAAGGTGATAAGTGTTTAGAAAGGGGGGTTGAATAAACACTCACGGATTATATATATTTTCTAATAATGGGTTCAGTTTAGTGACAAACTGACACCCGGTATCTCGTCAATCGATAACAATCAGTTTAACTGAAAAATAGTTGCGGAAGTAAACTGATTGAAAGATAGAATAACTGATGATAACTGAAATAAAATGAACACGATTTGTTTCTGGATGTTCGGAGAATAGAATAACTCCTACATCACCCCTTCTATCACGAAGATAGGATTTTCACTAAAAGACTTTGATCGAATACAAAAGTTGTACTGACCCACTTCAGTTTGGACTTAACACTGCCAAAACTGAAGCTCTTAGTTCACAATAACTTTTATAGTGAGTGACAAAATTTAACACAACTGAATGAATCTAACAAAGATTTCAAAGTGCTAACAAGCTCGTAAATATAGCCTTGATTTCTACTGATATATCTGATAATAGTGAGCTCTTCATATTTGAATACGAGTGTTGATTTTAGCAGAGTAACAGCAAGCTTGAATAGAATAGTTGTCCGTGTTTATTTTCTCAGTTGTCCTCTTCACCTATTTATAGGCTTCCCTCTCAAAGGTAATATTAAATGATATTTGAATCCATATATCCGTTGATTGCCATGTCAATATTATCTGACATTCGTACATTGCAATCTCTGAAATGTGGCGTTCCACTACGAGTTGCAGTCTGTTTGTCGGTTGTCGTTCTCAACTGATGACGTGTACAACTGAGAGATCAGCTGAAAGATACTTTGCTGGAAAACTCATAACTGATTGTTTCAACTGATCAGTTCCTAACTGATCAGTTCGTTAGATTCTGCTTCAACTGATTAGTTTCCAACTGATCAATTCGACGTAGAAAAGATTTAGCTGGTACGCATTAATCTTCAGCTAATGACAACTAACAGTTGTAAGATTTTAGTCAGTTAAGCTCATTTGCCTTTGATCAGTTATTCCAATAAGTTCGATGCTTAGTTTGTCAAATCACTGAAATGTATTTTCCAACACCCAACATATCCAAATCTCATGTGGATTATCATTCGATGAAAAGCCTGTGATATTATATGAAGATAGTTGCATGTGTTGCTCAAATGAAAGAAGGATACATAAAAAGCGACAAAACTAAACATATTCCTCCTAAATTCTTCGCATTCACGAAGGAGCTTGAAAAGAAAAAATATATTGATGTTCGTCACATTCAATCAAGTGAAAACTCATCATATCTCTTCACAAAAGCACTTCCTACGACAATATTCAGAAAGCACCTATATAATATTGGGATGCGCAATCTACAAAATTTGTGAAGAATTGTTCGTGTTAACATGAGGGGGAGTTTACGTGACTGCACTCTTTTTCCCTTACTATGGTTTTTATCCCAATGGGTTTTTCCTAGTAAGGTTTTTAACGAGGCAGTATAAAACAAGTAATAAAGACAATCAGTGTATCATGATCATTATCACAAGGCGAGTGTTGAAAAATACATCACCACACATTAATTTTAAATATTTAGAACTCTTATTTTTAACATTCATATTTTTCCTATTTCTAAGATTAAACAAAAGGATTTGCAAATAAAAGTGCTAATGCTACAACCAATCCATAAATTGTACGCTTCCATAAAAGCTAGACTAAGCAATAGAGTACCTCGTATCTTTCCCTCTGCCTCGGGCTGTCTTGCGATATATCAACTCTTATTTTTCAACATTCAAATCTATCAACTATTATTTTTCAACAGAACTATTATTTTTCAACACTCCCCCTTGCGATGATGATCATGATGCAATGACTGTCTTCTTTACGTATTTTATACTAGCTCGTTAAAAACCTTACTAAGAAAAACCCATTGGGATAAAAACCATAGTAAGGGAAAAAGAGTGCAGTCACGTAAACTTCCCCTCATGTTGACACGAACAATTCTTCACAAATTTCGTAGATTGCGAATCCCAATATTATATAGTTGCTTTCTGAATATTGTCGTAGGAAGTGCTTTTTTGAAGAGATCTGATGAGTTCACTTGATTGAATGTGAAGAACATCAATATATTTATTCTTTTCAAGCTCCTTGGTGAATGCGAATAACTTAGGAGGAATATGTTTAGTTCTGTCACTTTTTATGTATCATTCTTTCATTTGAGCAACACATGTAGCATTATCTTAAAATAGTATCACATGCTTCTTGTCTAATGATAATCCGCAGGAGATTTGGATATGTTCGGTCATTGATTTTAGCCACACACATTCACAGCTTGCTTCACGTAGTGCAATAATCTCGGCGTGATTTGATGAAGTTGTTACGAGTGTTTGTTTCTATGAATGTCAAGAAACTACAGTGCCTCCCTGAGTAAATACATATCATGTTTGGGAACGTGCCTTGTGTGGATCAGATAAATACCCAGCATCAGCATAACCAATTATGCTTCGATCGGTATCTTTTGAAAACAAAAGTCCCAAGTCTGTCGATCCTCGTAGGTAACAGAATATATATTTAATTCCGTTCCGGTGTCTTTTTGTTGGATATGAGAAAAATCTTGCCAATAAATTTACAGCAAAAGATATATCAGGTCTTGCGCAATTTGCAAGATACATAAGGGCATCAATAGCACTTAGATATGGTACTTCTGGACCAAGAATAACTTCATCATCTTCACATGGGCGGAATGGATCCTTTTCTATGTTTAATGATCTAACAACCATTGGAGTATTTAAAGAATTTGATTTATCCATATTAAAACGTTCAAGGACCTTTTCTATATAATTTGACTGGTGAACAAATATTCCACATTCTCTATGTTCAATTTGCAAACCCAGACAATACTTGGTTTTCCAAGGTCCTTTATTTCAAATTATTCCTTCAAGTACAACACAACTTCTTGAATTTCCTTATTCGTTCCAATGATGTTTAAATCATCAACATATACATCAATAATTACGCATCCGGATGTTGTTTTCTTAATGAAAATACAAGGGCATATTGAATTGTTTAAATATCCTTTTTTCATTAAGTGTTCACTTAGCCGATTATTTCACATTCGGCCGAATTGCTTTAACCCATATAATGATCTTTGCAATTTTACAGAATAACATTCTCTCGGTTTTGAACTTTGTACTTCAAACATCTTATATCCTTCAGGGATTTTCATATATATATATATATATATATATATATATATATTTCTATCAAATGATCCATATAAGTAAGCTGTTACAACATCCATAAGATGCATTTCTAAATTTTCAGGTACCGCCAAACTAATCAAATAATGAAACGTAATTGAATCCATAACAGGAGAATACTTTTCTTCATAATCAATTTCAGGCCTTTGAGAAAAACCTTTTGCAACAAGTCGAGCTTTATGTCTTCAACAGGTTTTACACCTTCAGGTGTAAGGACTATAGGCCCAAAAACGTTACGCTTATTTAGCGAATCCAATTCAACCTGGTTGGCGTCTTTCCATTTTATCCAGTCCTGTCAATTTTTACATTTACCAAATGATTTTGATTCACGATCTTCATTGTCATTTATGATGTCAAATGCCACATTGTCAGAAAATATCTCAACAATTTCTTTTGTATCTTTTTGGTTCCATATTTTTCCTATATTAATATAATTGAGAGAAATTTCACAATTCTCATCAGTTTGTGGTTCTGATAGAACATTTTCATCATCATGTATTTCTGCCGGAGTATCATTTTCTATTTTGTGAACATCGTGTTTCTCAATGATTTTTCTTTTTCGAGGATTTTTATCCTTGGAACTGATTGTCATTCAACGCTTCAGGAGTTTAATGAATTCATGAGTGTCTTCAATTTGTTTCTTTTGAATTTCAATTCGAGCAGGGGCATTTACAGTATGTATATATAATTTATTTACCACTTTTGTGTCTGCAAATGCATCTGGTATCTGATTTGCTATTCTTTGCAAGTGCACAATTTGTTGTACATCCTTTTCACATTGTTTAGTTCTTGGATCCAGATGTAACAAGGATGATGTATACCATGTTATTTCCTTTTCGATATTTTTCTTTTCTCCCCATAACATTGGGAAGATTTCCTCATTAAAATGACAATCAGCAAAACGTGTTGTAAACACGTCACCTTGTCTGAGGCTCAAGATATCGAATGATTGATGGAGTGTCATAACCAACATAAATTCTGATTTTTCTATGAGGTCCTATTTTTGTTTGTTGAGGCGGTACAATAGGCACATATACCATACATCCAAAAATTCTCATATGAGAAATATCCGGTTCTTTAACAAATGCAAACTGCAATGGGGAGTATTTGTGATATGCATTTGGTCTGATGCAAATTAATGCAGCATCGTGTAAAATTGCAAGATCCCATGTAGAAATATGGAGTTTTGTTTTCATAATAATTGGTCTAGAAATCAGTTGTAGACGTTTAATCAATGATTCAGATAATCTAATTTGTGTATGTACATGAGCCATTGGACGCTCAGTAGTGATTCCCATTGACATACAATAATCATTAAAAGCCTGAGAAGTAAATTCACCAGCATTATCAAGTCTAATTTTCTTGATTGTATGATCGAGAAATTTATTCCGCAATTTTATTATTTGATCAAGTAATCTTGCAAATGCGACATTGCGGGTTGATAATAAACACACATGTGACCATCTACTGGAGGCATCGATCAATACAATGAAATATCTAAATGGTCTACATGGTGGATGAATTGGCTCCCAAATATCACTCTGAATACGTTCAAGAAACAAGGGTGATTCAGTTTGGATTTTTGCTGGCGATGGTATTATCATAAGTTTTCCGAGAGAACATGCTTTGCATTGAAACTTATTATTTTGAAAGATCTTCTGCTCTTTCTGCGGATGACTGACAATGTGTATTTTCTATAATTCTTTGCATCATTGTTGAACCAGGATGTCCTAATCGATCATGCCAATTGATCCATAGTGAAGAATTATCAACTACCGTGTTTGATTCAATTGGACTTATATATGTATAATGCACTCCAGTAGGGAGCATCGATAGTTTTTCAACTAATATTTCTTTCCTGATTTATATGTGGTAAGACACATATATTTCTCATTTCCTTCATTTATTGCCTGAGTATCATAACCATGAGAATATATGTCATTAAAACTCAACATATTTCTTTTCAGACGTGGTGAATACAAATCATCATTTATCAAAAATTTTGTACCAATAGGTAACAAAAATGTGCTTTACAACAACATTTTATCAAGTCTACAAGAATTAATATTGTATTCACCATTGTTTTTGTTAGTTTTAGTTCCAAGAAATATCTTTTATCTCGAAGAATAGTGTGCGTTGTACCACTATCAGGTATGCAAACTTTCATGTGATAGTTCCTTGTTTAGCTTTGTTCATAGCATTTTCGAAATTTGAACTTCAAAAAAAAAATGAAATGAGAAAATTATTGACAATACATATGTAATTTAATGAAAAATATAACACATATCATAATTATACAATAAAATATTATCATATGAGTACATGAAAGATACATTATTTTTTATTTATATTCCACCAATCATATTCGGAGAAATCATTGAGAAAATCTACAACATCAATATTTTTCGTTTCTATTCCACCAGTATATTGATCATTTCTAGAGAAATCATTCAGAAAATCTGCATCATCAAAAGGAGTTGAATCACTCAAACGGCCATTGTGTTCAATGAAGTTGGTCTCTTTTTCTTTTCCCTTTATCGATTCTTTATAGAGCTTACAAAGATGCTCGAGGGCTCGACAAATACAAGAAAAAAGTCCTGGAGTGCCGCATCTAAAACAAGAACTTTCAAATGGTTTTGAGTGATTTTCATTACCACTCATGTTCTCATGATTCTTTTTTAGTGGGTGGTTAGTGACGCACTGTTGACATGAGTTATAAAAATAACTATCTCGATTGTTTTCAAAACCACGTACGCGACCACTAGCACGACCACTTCTACGTCCATGTCCACGTCCACGAAGACCACGAACACGACCTCGACCAAAACCTTGTCTCTGAATTTGATTTTGGTTTTCAGGTTGAAATTCATTTTTACTTACAACATTTACTTCTGGAAATTCTTTTGATCTAGTGGGTCGGGATTGATGATTTCTCATTAGCAACTCATTGTTCTTTTCTGCCACAAAAAGACAGGCGATAAGTTCAGAATATCTCGCAAATCCACGCATTCTATATTGTTGTTGTAGAGTTATATTTGATACGTGAAATGTGGAAAATGTTTTTTCAAGAATTTTTGATTTCGTAACCTCATGACCACAAAATTTTAATTGCGAGGTTATTTGATACATCCCCGAATTGTAATCACTGACTTTCTTAAAATCTTAGAATCTTAACACATTCCATTCATCACGGACAGTCGGAAGTATAACTTCCCTTATATGTTCAAATCTTTCTTTTAATCCTTTCCACAGAGCCATGAGAGCTTTTTCGATAAGATATTCACATTTTAAACCTTCATCAAGATGTCGACGCAAAAATATTATAGCTTTTTCTTTTTCTTGTGATGAAGAGATACCATTTTCTTTAATGGTTTCGCTTTGACCCAATGACTCAATATGCATTTATACATCGAGAGTCCATGGTATTAATATTTTCATGTAATGTCGAGCACAACAAATTTGAACTTTGCCAAATTTGACATGGTGGTACTAGAAAAATAACAATGCATTTTAAGTTATATTAATATGACAAAAAAAAGTAACGGATAAATTACAAGTACAAGCATTCTTAAAAATAAAGAAAAATGCGAGGCGAATATTCTCCAATAAATACAAGACTAGTGAGTATAATAACTAATTTTTTTTACAAAATAACCTTGAAAGAGCCATCTTCTTTTTCTTCGAAAATTTTGATGAAGAAAATTTTTATGGAGGAAGAATAAATTTGGAGTGATTGAATTTGTTTGTGAAGTCATATTTATAGAGCAAAACTAGCTGTTTATGACCGTTACAAATTCTTAAAAAAATATATTTATGTAGACGTTAATTTTATGGTAATAATATGATGTATGTAATGTTAATCATGTTTAAATAATTATGTATATCATATCACAATATTATAATGAGGTGTTAGGGACTCCTTTTAAATAATATCGTGAAATTATACAAATACATATATATATATATATATATATATATATATATATATATATATATTTATTATATAACACAATGAAAATATATAAACATTGAAATAATCACATCACGTTATTATTGTAATGCCCGAGATTTTATATCATGTTAATATGAGCTTATTGAGTATGAATTGATATGATTATAGCCGGGCCAGTCCAAGATCAGATTTGGGCAAAATATATGAGATGCACAAATTTTGGGCTGAAAGTGTTGCGCTCGGGCGGAAGTTCTTGTCCGCCCGAGCGCCATTGAATAAGCAAGAAAGCCGAACACTTCGCGCCCAGGCGCAAGTTTATGTCTGCCCGAGCGCGATGGAAAAATAATGCGAGGGCTGTGAGTATTGCGCCCGGGCGCGAGACGTGTTGCTTGAAGAATCATGCCACGGTTCTACACATGCACAAGTGATATATATATATATATATATATATATATATATATATATATATATATATATATATATATATATATATTTTCCTTCCTTCAGAAATGTGAAGAAAGAAGGAAAAAGCTTCCGAGAAATTCTCCAGATTCTTCGTAGCTTTGAATTTTGATTGGCTAGATCCGTCCGTTAGAATTAGAATCCGACTTCAGTAATGTGTTTCTATCGATGCAGGCTACAATTGGACGTAGGTTTTGTTACGTTTTGGAATTATGATATTGTTGGAATCGAATACACTTCATATATGATGTTTTTGGCATATTAGACATCGTAGAATCGAAGTCAGATTGAGAAACAAATTATGGAATTGTTATGATTTTTCAGAATATATCGATTGATATTAGACAGATTTTTATTATGGATTGATTACAGATTGTATTGGATATGGGTTATAGATTGTAATTGATATATGTTGTGTGGTATTGATGTAGATGTCGAGATCGTTCCGTTATGCCATTGATTTTGAGTTGAATCCAGATTGGTCAGATTGGTATTGATTTGAGCAGTATATTGATATGATATTATTGATATTGTCATTGCCAGATTGAGGGATTGACAGACTTTGAATTCCAGACAGGAACGTCCTCAGAACTGCAACGAAAGAAAGTATAAGTCAATATGGTATTGGGAGATCGACTCGAGTAGGATATACTTGAGTTTCCCTAAAGCACTTACTCATTATTATTATGTTCATTGGTTTGATTTGATATGCTTGTTCTATAAATGTATAGAAAGCAGGTGTTAGTCGAGTGATCTTGTGACATCAGTGCCGATAGTGATGGAATCTTCACTGGCACATTGCACGTTGTCACAAGATAGTTGAATTGGCGATAGTGCCACAGTATGTGACGGATAGGTCAATACACAGGATGTTTGGTTATATCGAAGTGGATAGAATTGGATTTTCTTCTATTATTGATGTTCGATATAGGAATACCAACATCTGGAAACCGGGATCCCTAGACTAGGATTGAGTCTAGTTTGAGACGTGGAGTCACGAGTCTGATTGACAATTTTATATTGATTTTGTTTTCAGATTTGATATATATTACTGATATGTGTTACATGCTTTTACATTGTTTATATGATTGCATGTTTCATTGATTTATACTGGGATTTTATTCTCACCGGAGTTATCTGGCTGTTGTCGTGTTTGTATGTGTGCATGACAACAGGTGGGACATGTTTTGGTTCAAGGAGATGAAGAGAGATCGTGATTAGAGTGGAGACTACGTACTTTGATTTGAGATAGGGTTTGGAATACTTGATATGTAGTTGTTAAACCTTAGTTTGAAGGATTGTGTATAGTACCAGACTTGTACTTTTAATACTGATACGTATATTTGCATGTATTCTATTACGTTTCGCAATTTTTTTAAAAAAAATTTAGACCCTGTTTATTATAATTGATTAAATTGTAAGGCTCGAAGATTTAGTTATCATAATCAGATGGATTTGTTGATAATTAAGATGATTGTAGATGTATTTTATTGGACTAGAAAGAAAGAAAGGTGAAGAATAAATGTAAAGGGCCGAAGCTATGGCGCATATGCGCGAAGAAATGCACGCATATGCATGAGAATTACAGTAGCATCGGTGCATATGCGCGAAGAAAGTGGCGCACATGCGCGACATGTCCAGAAACATTGGCGCACATGCGCGGAATGAAGCGGCGCATATGCGCGAAACTTCCAGCAACTGTGGCGCACATGCGCGAGTTTATTGGCGCATATGCGCGGTCTGTCCAGAAGCTTGGGCGCATATGCGCGGAAAGAATGGCGCATATGCGCGAGCTGTTAAATTGTTGAGACCGTAGGTCTCGCGCACATGCGCGAGTAATGCCGCGCATCTGCGCGAGACGTGTACATCAAAGAACAAGCCATTTGTCCTAAACCATGCAATATATATAGATGTGTCTTGATTTCCCTCCTCACTCAGCTGATGACCGAGAGAAAGTGAGGAATAAAGGAGAGGGAAGATTCTTTCACTTGGAGATTAGCTTGTGCAAGATTTACATATCCAAATTTAAATCCGACTGCGGTTTTGAGCTCCTCTCGTTACTAGCTACAAAGTGATGTAAGTTTTATGTAATTTCAACAAGTTTCGAAATTCAGATGTTTGGGGAATGAGAATATGATAGATATATTGTGTTCTTGGCGTATTGAGCATGATATATTTGTAAACGGATCAAAGAAATGATATCATATGCATTTCCTATGAATTTCAGTATGGTTTATGAATTATTGGGGCAGAATTATTGTGTTTTGGATGGATATTGTATTGGATTATGAATGAGAATGATTGAGAATGAGATAGTGTTGATATCTGTTAAGAATTGGATTGACCGGTATCGAGAATTACGTCGTTATGCCGTCAAATTATATCGAGATCACGTAGTGACTTAGATATGTGTTGATTTAGATTAGAGATTGATAGATTGTATATCAACATTTCCATTTCAGATTCGTCTTGACGACGGTGACAGCGATTGTGCGACGAAAGGTATAGTACATGTTTTGTTTGGGGAATTACGACTCAAATGAGATCACATTTGAGTTTCCCAACCAAAATCACATACTTGTTTCATTATTTATATCTTGATATGATTATGATTGTTTATAGATTTGTTTCTAGAACTTGTATGCAAATCTTGCTATGCTTTGTTTACAGATCATGTTGCATTGCATTAAGATGATCATGCTTGTTTACATATTTTGTACTCATGCATTAAGATAGGAAAGTCTGAGAGATCATCCAGACTTCTAGATGTTCGGCGATATCACAGCTTAGGGGAAGATCACCGCCCCTATTGTAGATGTGGATACAGATCAGGCCGAAGTCTAGGAATAAGACATACCGTCACCCCGATTGGGAGGGTAGGTGATAGATCGTCTTATTCACCACGGGATCCCTAGAGTTCTAGTCGAGTCGAGTCTAGACATGATTAGATTCGCATTGCATGATTTTATATGAATGATATTCGTATTAGCATGTTTCATGTGTTTAGATTGTTTTAATGCATGTATACATGTTTATACTGGGATTTGTTCTCACTGGTTTTCCGGCTGTTGTTATGTCTGTATGTGTGCATAACAACAGGTGGGGCAGGATCTGGGTCGAGACAGAGATGATCGTGATAGCGTGGTGACTACGGGCGCAGCAGAGGACTAGTGGTCTTTTTATTTGTTTTGTCCTACTTATAGATAGTAGTTGGTTTGATTAAACACTAGTTGTATAAGAACAAGACTTGTATATTATGTTTGTACGTTGTAAATTAAATAAAGAATTTATGTTTGTTTAGTTACATTTGATTAAATGTAAAAGCGAAAAATTGACCCACATTTTAGAATAATGATCCATTTAATCCCAAGAAAAAGAATTAGAGCCCGGGTCCCCACAACAGGTGGTATCAGAGCCATAGGTTCTGTAGACTAAGATAGATAGAATGAGCGGGGTAGATCGAGTCTTCTTCCTTGCTCTATGATGTGCTAGCATGTTTATTGCTTTCCTTATTACATGTTGTTTGTTATTTGATTGATTACAGCATGTATTGGTTAAGACTGAATCAGAACTGATTCTAGATCAGAGGTAACTGACTAGAGGAGGGCTGAGACAGTTGTATATCTTGTATTCTAATCAGTTGGATTATTAGATACATGCCTCCTAGAAGGGCAGTTGTGCCAGTACGACCACCAGCGCCAGAGCAGGGTAGCACATCCGGAGATACGATGGATGTTACTGCTACGCCCATGGAGACTCTATTAAAGCGATTCCAGTCATTCCGACCCCCGACTTTAAAGGGTACAGAAAATGCAATTGAATGTGAAAGCTGGTTGGAGGATATCGAGATGTTATTTGAGTCTCTGGAATATAGTGACGAGAAGCGAGTGAAACTCATTGGCCATCAACTGCAAGACGTGGCTAAGTATTGGTGGGTGAATATAAGGAGAGCACTAGAACAGCGTGGCACCGAGGTCACATGGAAAGCATTCAAGACGGAGTTCTATCAGCGATTCTTTCCTGTATCCTACCGTAAAGACAAAGGCGCTGAATTTGCAAACCTGAGGCAAGGGCAATTGAACATTGAAGAGTACGTTGCTAAATTTTCTTCTTTGCTTCGCTTTGCCCCTCACGTTTCAGGTAGTGATGAGACCGTAGCAGATCAGTTTATAAACGGCTTAAATCCCGATATCTTTACGTTGGTAAATACTGGAAGACCCAACAATTTCGCTGAGGCCTTGAACCGTGCCAAAGGAGCAGAAGCAGGACTGCTTAGGCAACGAAGTGCTCCGTATGTTGCTCCGAGTCCGAGACCACCACTACCTCCAGCACAACCTCCTCTTAGATTTGAAAGTGGCGGTAGTAGCAGCGGGCGAAAGGATCAGTTGAAAGCAAAAGGGAAGCAGTTCAAAAGACCTGGGAGCAGTTCTTCAAGCTCCAGTGGATCCAGACAGGGTGGTTCTGATCAGAGTACCAGGTATACAGGTGTCTACTGTGGTTCTTGTGGGGGTAGACATGCGACAGAGCAGTGTCAGGGTGTAGTGGGCAGATGTAACATATGTAGACAATAGGGGCACTTCGCCAAAGTGTGTCCCCAGAGAAGCTCACAGAGATTTCAAGGTGCAGGGTCATCTGCATCTATAGCTCAGCCTGAGAGGCAAGCTGCATCTGTTCACTCCTTTCAGCCACCATAGACACAGACGCAGCCCAGAGGCAGAGGTAGCCAGACCGTGAGCCAACCTCCCCGACAACAGGCTCAGGTTTTTGCATTGACTGAAGAGCAAGCACAGGATGCCCCAGATGATGTTATAGCTGGTAACTGTTCCCTTTGCTGTTATCCTGCTTATATATTGATAGATACTGGTGCATCGCATACATTCATTTCGGAGCGATTTGCATTGTTACATTCATTGCCTGTTGAGTCTTTACTAGATGTTTTGTCTATTAATTCTCCGTTGGGAAGTGGATTGATATCTGTAACTACGGTTAGACATTGCATTCTACAGTTTGAGGGGCATGAGATTGACCTAGATTGTATAGTATTGGGTCTAGCTGATTTTGATTGTATAGTCGGTATTGACATGCTAATTAAGTACAGAGCCACTGTAGATTGTTTCCATAAGATTGTCAGATTCAGACCCGAGATGACAGACGAGTGGAAATTATACGGGAAGGGTTCCAGATCTCGGATTCCCTTGATTTCGGCTCTTACTATGAACAGATTGTTACAAAAAGGAGCAGATGGTTTCTTTATTTATGTTGTAGATATGCAGAAGTCGAGCCCGGCATTGGCGGATCTGCCAGTAGTACGGGAATTTGCAGATATTTTTCCAGATGAAATCCCAGGATTACCTCCAGTGCGAGAGGTAGATTTTAGTATTGATCTTGTACCAGGTACCGTCCCTATTTCGAGAGCTCCGTATAGGATGGCACCCATCGAGCTAAAAGAACTGAAGGCACAGTTAGAAGATCTTCTAGCCAAGGGATATATCAGACCTAGTGTATCTCCTTGGAGCGCTCCGGTGCTATTTGTACGAAAGAAAGATGGTTCGATGCGTTTATGTATTGATTACAGGCAACTGAACAAGGCAACGATCAAGAATAAATATCCTTTGCCTAGGATTGATGATTTATTTGATCAGTTGCAGGGATCCTCTGTGTATTCGAAAATTGATTTGCGTTCTGTGTATCATCAGCTCAGAGTTCGAGATATAGACATACCAAAGACAGCATTTCGAACCAGGTATGGACATTACGAATTTATTGTCATGCCTTTTGGTTTAACCATTGCTCCTGCGGTATTTATGGGCTTGATGAACCAAGTATTTCAGAAATATTTGGATGAATTTGTTATTGTTTTCATCGATGATATTTTGGTGTATTCGAAGAACAGAAATGAGCATGCAGAGCATTTCAGAATTGTTTTGCAGACGTTGAGAAACGAGCGACTGTATGCTAAATTGTCAAAGTGTGAGTTTTGGTTAAATCGAGTTGTCTTTTTGGGACACATTATATCTGGAGATGGTATTTCTGTAGATCCGAGTAAAGTTGAAGCTGTGATCAGTTGGTCGAGGCCGACTTCTGTACCAGAAATACGCAGTTTCATGGGCCTAGCCGGATACTATAGAAGATTTATCAAGGATTTCTCCAGCATTGCAAAGCCAATAACTCAATTGACGCAAAAGAATGCACCATTCGTTTGGTCAGAGGAATGCGAGTCTAGCTTCCTAGAACTGAAGAAAAGGCTGACCAGTGCTCCAGTACTGACGATACCTTCAGGTACGGGTGATTTCGTTGTATATTGTGATGCTTCTCATAGAGGTTTGGGATGTGTTCTTATGCAGCGAGGCCATGTGATCGCATACGCCTCGAGACAATTGAAGCCACACGAGATCCGATACCCCATTCATGATCTGGAATTGGCGGCTATCGTATTTGCATTAAAGATTTGGCGTCATTATCTCTACGGCGAAAAATTTGAGATATTTTCCGATCACAAGAGCCTAAAGTACCTATTTTCTCAATCAGAACTGAATATGAGGCAGCGTAGATGGCTAGATCTTTTGAAAGACTTTGACTGTGAAATCAAATATTATCCAGGGAAGTCAAATGCAGCAGCAGATGCCTTGAGTCGTAAGGTATGTTCTTTGTCCTTATCGACGATAGGTGTTAACAAGTTAGTTGAAAATTGCTGTACATCTGGATTAGAATTTGATACAGATAGTAAGCCACTACGACTTTTTATGATCCAAGTTGAGCCCAATTTGATTATAAGGATCAAGGAAGCACAAAGAATTGATCAGAATGTGCAGAAATCAATCCAAATGGTCAAATCAGGGCATGTATCAGAATATCAAGTACGAGATCATGTGTTGTACGTGAATAACCGTCTAGTTGTGCCAGATGTTGCAGATTTGAGACAGCAGATTCTGACAGAGGCACATTGTAGTCGGTTCAGCATTCATCCGGGTGGCAGGAAGATGTACAATGACTTGAAGACACAGTTCTGGTGGAAACAAATGAAGTCAGACATTGCCGAATTTGTGTCTAAGTGTTTGAACTGCCAACAGGTGAAAGCTGAGAGGAAGAAGCCTGGTGGATTACTTCAAAGTTTAGCCATTCTAGAATGGAAATGGGATCACATTTCCATGGATTTTGTGACGAAGTTACCACGATCATCCAGAGGCTGCGATGCGATTTGGGTTATTATTGACAGATTGACCAAATCTGCTTGTTTCATTCCATACAGAATGACGTATAGACAGGATCAGATGGCGGAGATTTGTATTCGAGAGGTAGTCAGATTGCATGGAGTGCCGAAGTCTATCGTATCGGATCGTGGTCCACGATTCACTTCACACTTCTGGCACAGTTTACAGCAGGCCTTAGGTACGACATTACACCTGAGTACTGCTTACCATCCTCAAACATACGGACAGTCAGAACGGACTATCAAGACATTAGAGGATATGTTGAGAGCCGTCGTGCTAGATTTTGGCATTAGTTGGCAAGATTCTCTACCTCTTTGTGAATTCTCTTATAATAATAGCTATCAGACGAGTATCGAGATGGCACCGTTTGAAGCGTTATATGGCAAAAAGTGCAGATCTCCGCTATATTGGGATGATATCTCCGAAGTACCAGAACTTGGGCCAGACATGATTCGTGACATGACTGAGAAGGTGAAAGTTCAGAAAAGAATGAAGATAGCACAAGATCGACAAGCAAAGTATGCCAATATCAGACGTAGACCGTTAGTATTTGAGGCGGGAGATAGAGTATTCTTGAAAATTTCTCCGTTCAGAGGCGTTGTTCGATTTGGCAAACGCGGAAAATTATCTCCTCGATACATTGGTCCTTACGAGATTCTTGAAAAGATTGGCGATCGAGCTTATCGACTTGCACTTCCTCCTTCTCTATCTGGGATACATGACGTCTTTCATATATCGATGTTGCGAAAATATATGCCAGACATTTCTCATGTCATTCAACCTGACGAAGCTGAACTTGATCAGACCTTGAGCTACGTGGAACAACCGATACAGATCCTTGATCGGAAAGAAAAGAAACTCAGAACGAAGAATATTCCTCTAGTGAAAGTCCAATGGAGTCGTCACGGCGCTGAAGAAGCGACATGGGAGACAGAATCCAACATGCGACAGAAACACCCCGACTTATTTCAATAATGTAAGTATCGATCTAACTTTGATATTATTACTTTTGATGCTTTCATTGATAGAATGATATGCGATTTCGGGGACGAAATCATTTCTTAGAGGGGGAGAAATGTAAGGCTCGAAGATTTAGTTATCATAATCAGATGGATTTGTTGATAATTAAGATGATTGTAGATGTATTTTATTGAACTAGAAAGAAAGAAAGGTGAAGAATAAATGTAAAGGGCCGAAGCTATGGCGCATATGCGCGAAGAAATGCGCGCATATGCATGAGAATTACAGTAGCATCGGCGCATATGCGCGAAGAAAGTGGCGCACATGCGCGACATGTCCAGAAACATTGGCGCACATGCGCGGAATGAAGCGGCGCATATGCGCGAAACTTCCAGCAACTGTGGCGCACATGCGCGAGTTTATTGGCGCATATGCGCGGTCTGTCCAGAAGCTTGGGCGCATATGCGCGGAAAGAATGGCGCATATGCGCGAGCTGTTAA
Source organism: Primulina eburnea (assembly GCF_022965805.1). NCBI lineage: Eukaryota > Viridiplantae > Streptophyta > Magnoliopsida > Lamiales > Gesneriaceae > Primulina > Primulina eburnea. The sequence continues at coordinate 22,329,092 of NC_133118.1, forward strand.
ATTGTTGAGACCGTAGGTCTCGCGCATATGCGCGAGTAATGCCGCGCATATGCGCGAGACGTGTACATCAAAGAACAAGCCATTTGTCCTAAACCATGCAATATATATAGATGTGTCTTGATTTCCCTCCTCACTCAGCTGATGACCGAGAGAAAGTGAGGAATAAAGGAGAGGAAAGATTCTTTCACTTGGAGATTAGCTTGTGCAAGATTTACATATCCAAATTTAAATCCGACTGCGGTTTTGAGCTCCTCTCGTTACTAGCTACAAAGTGATGTAAGTTTTATGTAATTTCAACAAGTTTCGAAATTCAGATGTTTGGGGAATGAGAATATGATAGTTATATTGTGTTCTTGGCGTATTGAGCATGATATATTTGTAAACGGATCAAAGAAATGATATCATATGTATTTCCTATGAATTTCAGTATGGTTTATGAATTATTGGGGCAGAATTATTGTGTTTTGGATGGATATTGTATTGGATTATGAATGAGAATGATTGAGAATGAGATAGTGTTGATATCTGTTAAGAATTGGATTGACCGGTATCGAGAATTACGTCGTTATGCCATCAAATTGTATCGAGATCACGTAGTGACTTAGATATGTGTTGATTTAGATTAGAGATTGATAGATTGTATATCAACATTTCCATTTCAGATTCGTCTTGACGACGGTGACAGCGATTGTGCGACGAAAGGTATAGTACATGTTTTTTTTGGGGAATTACGACTCAAATGAGATCACATTTGAGTTTCCCAACCAAAATCACATACTTGTTTCATTATTTATATCTTGATATGATTATGATTGTTTATAGATTTGTTTCTAGAACTTGTATGCAAATCTTGCTATGCTTTGTTTACAGATCATGTTGCATTGCATTAAGATGATCATGCTTGTTTACAGATTTTGTACTCATGCATTAAGATAGGAAAGTCTGAGAGATCATCCAGACTTCTAGATGTTCGGCGATATCACAGCTTAGGGGAAGATCACCGCCCCTATTGTAGATGTGGATACAGATCAGGCCGAAGTCTAGGAATAAGACATACCGTCACCCCGATTGGGAGGGTAGGTGATAGATCGTCTTATTCACCACGGGATCCCTAGAGTTCTAGTCGAGTCGAGTCTAGACATGATTAGATTCGCATTGCATGATTTTATATGAATGATATTCGTATTAGCATGTTTCATGTGTTTAGATTGTTTTAATGCATGTATACATGTTTATACTGGGATTTGTTCTCACCGGTTTTCAGGCTGTTGTTATGTCTGTATGTGTGCATAACAACAGTGGGGCAGGATCTGGGTCGAGACAGAGATGATCGTGATAGCGTGGTGACTACAGGCGCAGCAGAGGACTAGTGGTCTTTTTATTTGTTTTGTCCTACTTATAGATAGTAGTTGGTTTGATTAAACACTAGTTGTATAAGAACAAGACTTGTATATTATGTTTATACGTTGTAAATTAAATAAAGAATTTATGTTTGTTTAGTTACATTTGATTAAATGTAAAAGCGAAAAATTGACCCACATTTTAGAATAATGATCCATTTAATCCCAAGAAAAAGAATTAGAGCCCGGGTCCCCACATAAATAGTCCCAATGATGATTAAGAACATGATTAGCGTCCGGGTCCCCACAACATGTGGTATCAGAGCGATAGATCCTTTAGATTGAGATATGAGCTAGTGAGCGGGGTAGAATGTGTTTTCTTTACTTGCTTTTGATTGCTAGCATGATTTATTGTTTCATAATGCATGTTTATCTGACTTGATTTGCAAACATGTATTATTGAGAATGAATCAGAGTCGATTCGAGATCAGCAGTAAGATGATCGGAGGAGGACTGAAACAAATTTGTTATATTTGGTTGCTAACCCTTTTGATAATCAGATATGCCTCCCCGAAGAGTACCGGAACAGGGCAGTACTTCGAATCCTCCAATGGATGTGACAGCAACACCAATGGAGACATTGCTGAAGAGATTTCAGTCATTCCATCCACCTACACTGAAAGGTACTGAGACAGCAGTAGATTGTGAGAGTTGGTTGGACGATATTGAGATGCTGTTCGAGTCCTTGGATTACACAGATGAGCGGAGAGTGAAACTGATAGGGCACCAGTTGCATGATGTTGCAAAGAACTGGTGGATTACAACAAAGCGGGCATTAGAGCATCGAGGTACTGTTATTACCTGGAATGTGTTTAGAAGAGAATTTTATCAGAGGTTCTTTCCAGTGTCGTACAAGAAGGATAAGGGAGCCGAGTTTGCAAACTTGAGACAGGGTCAACTTAACATCGAAGAATATGTGGCCAAGTTCTCTACATTCCTACGATTTGCTCCACATGTGGCCGAAAATGACGAAGCTGTTGCTGATCAGTTCATTAATGGCCTGAATCCTGAAATCTTTACTTTGGTAAACACTGGGAGACCGAACAATTTTGCCGATGCGTTGAACAGAGCTAAGGGAGCTGAAGCTGGTCTGATGAGACAGAGAGGAGCTTCGTTTGTACCACCACCACCGAGACCACAACAACCACCTCCCTGGTTTGAGAGTGGCAGCAGCAGTGGCGGAAAGAAAGACTTCTTGAAGGCTAGAGGGAAGCAGTTCAAGAAGTCAGGAAGCAGTTTTTCTAGCTCTGGGAGTCCTCGACAGAGTCAGAGCTATACAGGACCTTACTGTAATACCTGTGGAGGGAAGCATTCCACTGAGCAGTGCCGAGGAGTATTTGGCTCTTGCCGCATTTGTAGACAGCAGGGACACTTTGCTAGAGTATGTCCACAGAGAGGTGCCCAAGGATCCCAGGCAGCAGAGTCATCTGTATCAGTGGCTCAGACTGGTAGACGACCACCAGTTGCAGTTCAATCATTTCAGCCAGCACCATCTCAGTCCCAACAGAGGCCAGGAGGTAGCCAGACGGTGAGCCAACCTCCTAGACAGCAGGCCCGAGTATTTGCTTTGACAGAGGAGCATGCTCAGGATGCACCTGATGATGTTATTGCAGGTAACTGTTTTATTTTTGGTTACCCTGCTTATGTGTTGATAGATACTGGTGCATCGCATACTTTTATTTCTGAACGATTTGCATTGATTCATGCTTTGCCTATTGAGTCATTATCTGTTGTAGTGTCTGTCTCTTCTCCTTTGGGGACATGATTGATATCAATGAAGTCTGTTAGATCTTGTATACTGCAGTATGATGGACATGAAATTGAGTTAGACTGTATTGTGCTTGGGTTGTCCGATTTTGATTGTATTATCGGTATTGATACGTTAACCAAGTACACAGCTACTGTGGATTGTTTCCACAAGATTGTAAGATTCAGACCTGAAATGGCTGAGAAGTGGAAATTTTATGGTAAGGGTTCTCGATCCAGAATTCCTTTGATATCTGCGATGAATATGACTCGATTATTGCAAAAAAGAGCGGATGTATTCCTTGTTTATTATGTTAATTTACTGAAATCGAGTCTATCATTGGCGGACTTGCCAGTGGTGTATGAGTTTGATGATGTCTTTCCAGATGAGATTCCTAGATTGCCTCCGATTCGAGAGATAGACTTCAGCATTGAGTTGATGTCAGGTACAGTTCCGATTTCGAGGGCTCCTTACAGAATGGCACCGATAGAGTTGAAAGAGTTGAAAGAACAGTTGGAGGATTTACTAGCCAAGGGGTATATTAGACCGAGTGTATCTCCTTGGGGTGCTCCAGTACTGTTTGTTCGAAAGAAGGACGGATCAATGAGACTCTGTATCGACTACCGGCAACTGAATAAAGCAACGGTAAAGAATAAATATCCCTTGCCTCACATTGATGATTTGTTTCATCAGCTGCAGTGTAGTAGCCCGAATTCCAAATTGGGTAATTAACGGAGTAATGGTGATTAAGAAGGTTTAAGGTGTAATTTTGGCTATGGTCATGATCGGACGGACCGAAGAGGGTTCGGAAGCACCGAAGAGTTCGGACGCTCCGAAGTGTAGTTCGGTGAATCCGATCATAGGTGTCAAGTGTTGATCGACACGTCATTTTCCATGCATGTTCGGACGGTCCGAAGTGTATGATCGGAGGATCCGATCATGAGCTGTCAAGAGCCAATGGACACGTAGCGTTCGGACGTTCCGAAGTGTTGTTCGGAGGATCCGAACATGGCCTATAAATAGTGCTCGGATTTCCTCATTTTGACTTGCCAATTTCTTGAGTTTTCTCTCATTTTGGAGAGTTTGGAAGGTTTCTAGGGTTAGTTGTTGGTCGAGCGATAGCTAAGAGCTGCCAGGAGTAGTAGCGTAGCGGCGCCTGAGTTTCAAGGCAATCGACATCAAAGGGCTGTCGACGGACGAAGGTAAACCCTAAACCTTTGGTAGTACTAGGGAGTACTGGTTTTGCTAGTCGAGCATGGTAGTATTGATTGAGTATGCTTTTGATGCGTAGGCTTGTGCTAGACCTGATTAGCGGTGTTGCGTAAGGCTAGGCTTGCTGTGATAGAGGTACGAAAGTACTATCCGAGATATCCTGGTTGAGTATACATTCATATATGTGTTGCATGAGTATTTGCTGCATTGTTATATGTCATATGATGCATGCTATTATGTCACGAGTTATGATGCATATTGCATATCATGTTGAGCCGTATCTCCTTCGAGATAGCCTTTACTGTTGAGCTGTATCTCTTTCGAGATAAGCTATATCTTGGGGCCGCTCAGCCCTGTCTTGTGGACGCATGGACACCGAGAGTACACAGTGGCCGACGGGTCGGGAGGGCTTCGGTGGTCCGGGACATTTTAGGTCCACGTCTGTCTTGTAGTGGATGCAGTGACCCAGAGGTGTACCGCGCGGCACTATCCACTTGGCGCCTTTAGACTGAGCATTTTGAGATCCTTTGTGATTCCTGTTTCTTGACTACCCTGGTATCATATCATAGCATGTGCATTTCATATAGGTTTGTATACTCATACTTTTGTACTGGGCGTTCTTATCGCTCACGTCCTCGGTTTTTGTTTATCTTGGACACCCCATTCCCACGGGGCAGGCCTCAGGTTGGACAGCTCAGGAGGAGCAGGAGGAGGACGTTGAGTAGCTGGTTGGTTTAGTTTATCGGTATTGTTTTGATTCGATATGGTTGTATTGGATATTTTATTTTGAGTTATTCTAGACTTCGATTGGGTTGTATAACCATTATTTTGTTGGCCATATTTCCGCTGTTATCTCTGATTATAATTATTAGGTTAATTGCATGCTTAGTTTTTGATTAGTAGGTGATTCTGGAACGGGTCACTACATTTATGGTATCAGAGCATGCGTATGATTTTGGGATATAGATTCTGTTTTGGGATTTCCGTTGACCATTTTACCATTTTCCCTATTCTATCTTGTAGCGATGGCTGACCATTTTGATGACGGGAGTAGTCAGGGGAGTGTAGGTCGATGGGGTGACCAGGACGATCATACACGTCATCGTGAGCATCGTCATCGTCGGGATGGTCCTAGGCGTTTCGATATGCATCGTTTTATGCAGATGGGGCCTAAGCCTTTAGTTGGCGGTGAGACTCCCGATGATGCGGAGGATTGGTTAGAGCGCATGGAGAGTTGTTTCCGCGCATTCCAGTGCACCGATGAGCAGAAGATGGAGACCCTTAGTTTTCTTCTCGAGGGCCGTGCTCGCAGGTGGTGGCGATCGACTTCTGCGCCGATAGTTCAGTCGCAGGGTAGAGCGACTTGGGTCGATTTCCGTGCAGCGTTCATGCAGCTGTACTTTCCTCCAGCCCTTCGCCAGGCCAAGACGATTGAGCTCCTGAACCTTAAGCAGGGGAGTATGTCTGTTGATGAGTATCAGCAGAAATTCTTTGAGTTGTTACCCTTCGCTCCTCATATCAGTGGCAGTTCTGAGGCCAAGTACGATCATTTCCTTCAGGGCCTTAACCAGGAGATTTTTGATCGAGTCACTGTCTGTGATAATCCTACTTCGTACGATGGGTTGGTGAACCGGTGTCGTCAAGCAGAGATCAGTCTCCAGCGTGGTAGGGCTATTCTTTCTTCTAGACCTCCGAGTGTTTTGAGTCCTCGACCTCAGTCTTTTAAGAAGTCCGGTTCTTCTTCTTCTGGATCTTGATCAAGGTCTAGCGATGTTGTTCGCTTTGGTGAGAAGAAGGATTCTTGTGCGCATTGTGGTAAGAACCATCCATCGGAGCAATGCCGATTAGCAGCAGGAGCTTGTTTTCAGTGCGGAGAGATGGGTCATATCAAGAAGAATTGTCCTCAGTTGCGAGGTGGAGCAGGATCTGGCTCCGGATCTCAGACGACTGTTCAGCAGAGGAGGCAAGGTCAGGCTGTGGGTAGTTCGAATCTTCGACCTCGTGCCCAAGGTCAGGTTTTTGCGCTGAACCAGGATCAGGCTGCAGATGAGAGTCAGAGATGAGAGAATTGAAGCAACAATTGAGATGTATTAATGATGTTGTTATTTCATTTTGTTCATTCTCTAAGCCTGATTTCGAGGACGAAATCTTTTAAGGGGGGGAGAATGTAGTAGCCCGAATTCCAAATTGGGTAATTAACGGAGTAATGGTGATTAAGAAGGTTTAAGGTGTAATTTTGGCTATGGTCATGATCGGACGGACCGAAGAGGGTTCGGAAGCACCGAAGAGTTCGGACGATCCGAAGTGTAGTTCGGTGAATCCGATCATAGGTGTCAAGTGTTGATCGACACGTCATTTTCCATGCATGTTCGGACGGTCCGAAGTGTATGATCGGAGGATCCGATCATGAGCTGTCAAGAGCCAATGGACACGTAGCGTTCGGACGTTCCGAAGTGTTGTTCGGAGGATCCGAACATGGCCTATAAATAGTGCTCGGATTTCCTCATTTTGACTTGCCAATTTCTTGAGTTTTCTCTCATTTTGGAGAGTTTGGAAGGTTTCTAGGGTTAGTTGTTGGTCGAGCGATAGCTAAGAGCTGCCAGGAGTAGTAGCGTAGCGGCGCCTGAGTTTCAAGGCAATCGACATCAAAGGGCTGTCGACGGACGAAGGTAAACCCTAAACCTTTGGTAGTACTAGGGAGTACTGGTTTTGCTAGTCGAGCATGGTAGTATTGATTGAGTATGCTTTTGATGCGTAGGCTTGTGCTAGACCTGATTAGCGGTGTTGCGTAAGGCTAGGCTTGCTGTGATAGAGGTACGAAAGTACTATCCGAGATATCCTGGTTGAGTATACATTCATATATGTGTTGCATGAGTATTTGCTGCATTGTTATATGTCATATGATGCATGCTATTATGTCACGAGTTATGATGCATATTGCATATCATGTTGAGCCGTATCTCCTTCGAGATAGCCTTTACTGTTGAGCTGTATCTCTTTCGAGATAAGCTATATCTTGGGGCCGCTCAGCCCTGTCTTGTGGACGCATGGACACCGAGAGTACACAGTGGCCGACGGGTCGGGAGGGCTTCGGTGGTCCGGGACATTTTAGGTCCACGTCTGTCTTGTAGTGGATGCAGTGACCCAGAGGTGTACCGCGCGGCACTATCCACTTGGCGCCTTTAGACTGAGCATTTTGAGATCCTTTGTGATTCCTGTTTCATGACTACCCTGGTATCATATCATAGCATGTGCATTTCATATAGGTTTGTATACTCATACTTTTGTACTGGGCGTTCTTATCGCTCACGTCCTCGGTTTTTGTTTATCTTGGACACCCCATTCCCACGGGGCAGGCCTCAGGTTGGACAGCTCAGGAGGAGCAGGAGGAGGACGTTGAGTAGCTGGTTGGTTTAGTTTATCGGTATTGTTTTGATTCGATATGGTTGTATTGGATATTTTATTTTGAGTTATTCTAGACTTCGATTGGGTTGTATAACCATTATTTTGTTGGCCATATTTCCGCTGTTATCTCTGATTATAATTATCAGGTTAATTGCATGCTTAGTTTTTGATTAGTAGGTGATTCTGGAACGGGTCACTACATGCAGGGTTCATCTGTATATTCCAAGATCGATCTGAGATCTGGTTACCATCAGCTGAGAGTCAGGGATTCTGATATCTCGAAGACAGCATTCAGAACCAGGTATGGACACTATGAATTTATTGTCATGCCATTTGGTTTGACGAATGCACCGGCTGTATTTATGGGGTTGATGAACCGTGTCTTTCAGAAATATCTGGATGATTTTGTTATCATATTCATTGATTATATTTTGATTTATTAGAAGAATATGATTGAGAATGCAGAGCATTTAAGAACTGTATTGCAAATTTTGAGGGCTGAGAAACTGTATGCTAAACTGTCGAAATGCGAGTTCTGGTTGAGACAGGTTGTATTTCTGGGGCATATTATATCCGGAGACGGTATATCAGTGGATCCCAGTAAGGTTGAGGCAGTGATTTCTTGGCCGAGACCTACATCAGTGCCCGAAATTCGTAATTTTATGGGTTTGGCCGGATATTATTGTCGATTTATTAAAGATTTCTCGAGTATTGCTAAGCCTATTACTCAGTTGACTCAGAAAAATACTCCATTTGTCTGGTCTGAAGACTGTGAGACCAGCTTTCTTGAATTGAAGAAAAGACTGACCAGTGCCCCGATTTTGACGATTCCATAAGGTACTGGTGATTTTGTAGTTTATTGTGATGCATCTCACCGAGGATTGGGTTGTGTTCTAATGCAGCGAGGGCATGTTATCGTGTATGCCTCAAGATAGCTGAAGCCCCATGAATCTCGTTATCCAATTCTTGATCTTGAATTGGTAGCCATAGTCTTTGCATTGAAGATATGGCGACATTATCTGTATGGTGAAAAATTTGAGATTTATTCTGATCACAAAAGCTTGAAATATCTGTTTTCACAGTCAGAGCTGAATATGAGGCAGCGAAGATGGCTCGATTTATTGAAAGATTTTGATTATGAAATCAAGTATTATCCTGGAAAATCCAATGCAGCAGATGCACTAAGTCGAAAGGTATGTTCTTTATCCTTATCGACGTTTGGTGTTTCAAATTTGATAGAAGATTGCTGTTTGTCTGGATTAGCCTTTGAAACAGATTGTCAGCCTCTGAGATTATGTGCTATTCGAGCTGAACCAGAACTGTTATTGCGAATCAAAGAGGCACAGAAAGTTTATCAGAATGTACATAATTCGATTGCTATGGTCAGAGCTGGACATCAATTGGAATACCAGGTTCATGATAGCGTTTTGTATGTGAATAACCGTATTGTTGTGCCGAATGTTTCAGATTTGAGACAGTGGATATTGACAGAAGCGCACATCAGTCGTTTTAGCATTCATCCTGGTGGCAGAAAAATGTATAATGATTTGAAGGCACAATATTGGTGGAAACAGATGAAATCTGATGTTACTGAATTTGTAGCCAAGTGTCTGAATTGCCAACAGGTGAAAGCAGAAAGAAAGAAACCAAGAGGATTGTTACAGAGTTTGTCTATTCCTGAATGGAAATGGGATCACATTTCCATGGATTTTGTGACTCAGTTACCGAGATCCTCCAGAGGTTGTGATGCGATTCGGGTCTTGATTGATCGATTGACCAAATCTGCATGTTTTATTCCATACAAGATGACGTACAGATATGACCAGATGGCCGATATTTATGTCAGAGAGGTGGTCAGATTGCACGGAGTGCCGAAGTCGATTGTTTCAGACCATGATCCTCGGTTTACTTCGCACTTCTAGCAGGGTTTGCAGCAGGCTCTCGGTACGAAGTTACATCTGTGTACCGCATATCATCCCTAGACTGACGGACAGTCAGAACGGATGATTCAGACATTGGAGGATATGTTGAGAGCTGTAGTGCTTGACTTTAGCACTAATTGGCAGGATGCCTTGCCTCTTTGCGAGTTTTCATATAACAATAGCTATCAGAAGAGTACTGAGATGGCTCCATTTGTATCGTTGTACGGAAAGAAATGCAGATCCCCTTTATATTGGGATGATATCTCTGAGGTTCCTGAAATTGGACCTGATATGATCAGAGATATGACGGAAAAAGTAAAGCTGATTCAGAAGAAAATGAAGGCAGCTCAGGACCAACAGGCCAAATATGCCAACATCAGATGACGACCTTTGGTATTTGAGACTGGAGATCGAGTATTTTTGAAGATTTCACCTTTCCGAGGAGTTGTCAGATTTGGAAAGAAAGGAAAATTGTCTCCACGATACGTTGGTCCATATGAGATTCTCGAAAAGATAGGAGATTGTGCCTATCGACTCGCCTTTCCGCCTTCATTATTGGGAATACATGATGTCTTTCATGTATCTATGCTGTAGAAATATCTCCCTGATGATTCTCACGTTATTCAGCCAGACGAGGCAGAACTTGATGAAAGTCTAAGTTATGTTGAAAAACCGATCCATATTATCGATCGCAAGGAAAAGCAACTTAGAACGAAGTCTATTCCTCTGGTAAAAGTTCAATGGACTCGTCATGGCACTGAAGAAGCTACTTGGGAGACTGAATTAGACATGAGACAGGAGTTCCCATACTTATTTCGATAATGTAAGTTTTCTATTCAGTATTATGTTATACATTTCTTTCTGATATGATTGATTACATGTGATTTCGGGGACGAAATCATATCTTGGGGGGGGGGGGGGGGGGGGAGAAATGTAATGCCCGAGATTTTATATAATGTTACTATGAGTTTTATTGAGTATGAATTGATATGATTATAGCCGGGCCAGTCCGAGATCAGATTTGGGCAAAATATATGAGATGCACAAAGTTTTGATTGCGAGGTTATTTGATACATCCCCGAATTTTAATCAGTGACTTTCTTAAAATCTTGGAATTTTAACACATTCTATTCATCACTGGCGGTCGGAAGTATAACTTCTCTTATATGTTCAAATCTTTCTTTTAATCCTTTCCACAGAGCCATGAGAGCTTTTTCGATAAAATATTCACATTTTAAATCTTCATCAAGATGTCGACGCAAAAATATTATAGCTTTTTCTTTTTCTTGTGATGAAGAGATACCATTTTCTTTAATGGTTTCGCTTTGACCCAATGACTCAAGATGCATTTATACATCGAGAGTCCATGGAATTAATTTTTTTCTGTAATGTCGAGCGCAACAAATTTGAACTTTGCCAAATTTGAATGGTGGTACTAGAAAAATAACAATGCATTTTATTAGTTAAGTTATATTAATATGACAAAAAAAAGTAACGGATAAATTACAAGTACAAGCATTCTTAAAAATAAAGAAAAATGCGAGGCGAATATTCTCCAATAAATACAAGACTAGTGAGTATAATAACCAAATTTTTTTTACAAAATAACCTTGAAAGAGCCATCTTCTTTTTCTTCGAAAATTTTGATGAAGAAAATTTTTAGGGAGGAAAAATAAATTTGGAGTGATTGAATTTGTTTGTGAAGTCATATTTATAGAGTCAAAACTAGCTGTTTATGACCGTTACAAATGCTTAAAAAATTTATGTATTCGTAAATTTTATGGTAATAATATGATGTATGTAAGTTTTGACATGTTTTGACGTAAGTTTTATTACGTTTTGACATGTTTTGAAATTATGATGTTGTTGGAATTGAATACACGTCATATATGTTGTTCTTGACATGTTAGACAGCGTAGAATCGAAGTCAGATTAAGAAACGGATATCATATAGAATTGTTATGAATTTCAGAGTTGAATTGACTGAGATGTGATGTCAGATTTGTACGGTGGTTGATTATAAGTTAATGGAATTAGTATAGACTGATATGGTATTACCGGTATCGCAAGATTGTACTGTTGTATCGTCAGAATTTGATAAGACAGAGAGGTCTTGAATTAAATAGAATATTGATACAGAATATTGATATTGTCATTGCCAGATCGAACAGTGACAGACTTTGAGTCAGGACTTCGATTGTATCAGAGCGACATCAAGAAAGGTATAAATAAATGTTGATTCGGGATTGCACAACTCGAGTTAGGTTTGACTTGAGTTTCCCAAAATCACATACTTTATTTTATTGCATTGATATTTGCAGATTATCAGATTGATATGTTTAGTCTATTGAAGTATAGCAGAGCCAGAGTTTGAGTCTAGGGCAGATCAGCCTAGCTAGGGCAGAACCGCCGAGTCTTTGTCAGAACCGCGAAGACTCTAGACTTACGGTGTATCAATGAGCTTAGATGTAGATCGACGTCTATTGTAGACATTTGATACATCGTACCAAAGTCTAAATTTAGGTCGGGATCCCTAGATTAGAAATGAGTCCTAGATTTAGGTACAGATTTGTATCGGTTCATGTAGTCATATTGGATACATGTTTTCATGATTGTTTATGCTTTTATATATGTTTTATATGATTGCATTGATACATTGTTTATACTGGGATATTTATATCTCACCGGAGTTATCCGGCTGTTGTCTTGTCTGTATGTGTGCATGGCAACAGGTGGGACAGGTTCAGGGTCACAGAGGTGAAGAAATATCGAGATTAGAGTGGTGATTCCGGACTTGGATATAGATAGGTTTTATTACTTGATTGTAGTAGTTGAACCTAGTTTTGAATTAGATGCATGTTATACATGATTTGTATTATTATAGTGGTTTGTATAATAGAATGATTCCATTACTTCCGCAGTTTTTTTTTTAAAAAAATTTAAACCCTCTTTATTCTAATTGATTAAATTAGTCCCAATGACGATTAATAAGATGATTAGCGTCCGGGTCCCCACAACAGGTGGTATCAGAGCGATAGATCCTTTAGATTGAGATAGAAGAGGCTAGTGAGCGGGGTAGATTGAGGTTTTCATTCCTGCTTTTGATTGCTAGCATGTCTTACTGCTTTAATACATGTTACTTGTTTATCTGATTTGATATAGTAATATGTTTTATTAAGATTGGATCAGTACTGCTTCAAGATCAGCAGTGAGATCACCAGAGGAGGATTGAAACAGAATTGACTGTATTTGTTACTAATCTATTTGATTATCAGATATGCCTCCCAGACGAATACCAAAACAGGGAAGTACATCAAATCCTCCAATGGATGTCACCCCGACTTCAATGGAAACGTTACTGAAACGATTTCAGTCATTTCATCCGCCGACTTTGAAAGGAACAGAGAACGCTGTGGAATGCGAGAGTTGGCTTGATGATATAGAGATGATGTTCGAATCCTTGGAGTATACAGATGAGAGGAGAGTGAAATTGTTTGGACACCAGTTACACAATGTTGCAAAGGACTGGTGGATTACGAGAAAGAGAGCCATGGAGCATAGAGGTACGACTATTACCTGGAAGATATTTAGAACTGAATTTTACCAACGATTCTTTCCAGTGTCGTATCGAAAGGACAATGGAGCGGAGTTTGCCAATCTAAGGCAGGGACAGATGAACATAGAAGAGTATGTGTCCAAGTTCGCCTCCTTGCTGAAATTTGCTCCACATGTAGCTGATAGCGAGAAAGCTACTGCCGACCAGTTCATCAATGGCCTGAACCCCGACATTTTCACATTGGTGAACACATGGCGATCAAATAATTTTACTGACGCCCTGAACAGAGCTAAGGGAGCAGAAGCCGGTCTGATGAGACAGAAAGGGGCTTCATTTGTGCCTCCAGCACCGAGACCACAACAACCACCTCCCAGATTTGAGGGTGGCAGCAGCAGTGGAGGGAAGAAAGAATTTTTGAAAGCTAGGGGAAAGCAATTCAAGAAATCTGGCAGCAGTTCTTCCAGCTCCGGTGGTTCCAGACAGAGCCAGAGTTACACTGGAGTTTATTGCAAGATTTGCGGAGGAAGGCATGCAACTGAGCAATGCCAGGGAGTGACTGGTAGTTGCAACATCTGTAAACAGCCGGGACACTTTGCTAAATTGTGTCCACAGAGAGGTTCTCAAAGATCTCAGGGAGCCGAGTCATCGGGATCAGCAGCATAGACTGAGAGACGATCAGCTGCTGTTCACACATTCCAGCCAGCGCCATCTCAGTCACAGCAGAGGCCATGAGGTAGCCAGACCATTAGCCAGCCTCGAAGACAGTAGGCCAGAGTATTCGCTTTGACGGAGGAGCAGGCTTATGAAGCACCAGATGACGTTGTGGCAGGTAACTGTTCTTTATGTGGTTACTCTGCTTACGTATTGATTGATACCGGTGCTTCACATATATTTATTTTTGAACGATTTGCATTAAGTCATGCATTGCCTATAGAGTCTTTATATACTGTAGTGTCTGTCTCTTCTCCTTTGGGGACAGGTTTGATATCAGTAAATTCTTTTAAGCATTGTGTACTACAGTATGACGGGCATGAGATTGAATTAGATTGCATCGTACTTGGGTTGTCCGATTTCGATTGTATTATTGGTATTGATATGCTGACCAAGTACAAAGCGACAGTTGATTGTTTCCACAAGATAGTGAGATTCAGACCCGATATGGCTGAAGAGTGGAAATTTTACGGTAAGGGTTCTAGATAAAGAATTCCTTTAATATCCGTATTATCTATGACTCGATTGTTACAGAAAGGAGCAGAGGGATTCCTTGTGTATTCAGTAGATTTACTAAAGTCGAGTCAGCATTGGCAAACCTGCCAGTGGTACGTGAGTTTGCTGACGTCTTCCCAGATGAGATCCCGGGATTACCTCCAGTTAGAGAGATAGACTTCAGCATTGAATTGATGCCAGGTACCGTGCCGATCTCTAGAGCACCGTACAGAATGGCACCAGTGGAATTGAAAGAATTGAAGAATCAACTGGAAGACTTACTGGCCAAGGGGTACATCAGACCGAGTGTTTCTCCTTGGGGTGCTCCAGTACTGTTTGTAAGAAAGAAGGACGGTTCGATGAGACTCTGCATCGACTATCGGCAATTGAATAAGGCAACGGTAAAGAATAAATATCATTTGCCTCGTATGGATGATTTATTCGATCAGTTGCAGGGTTCTTCCGTATATTCTAAAATTTATTTAAGATCAGGATATCATCAGCAGAGAGTCAGAGATTCTGATATCTCGAAGACAACATTCAGAACCAGGTATGGAAACTATGAATTTATTGTCATGCCATTTGGTTTGACGAATGCTCCAGCTGTATTTATGGGATTGATGAACCGTATATTTCAGAAATATCTCGATGATTTTGTAATTATTTTCATCGATGATATTTTGATTTATTCAAAGAATATGAGTGAGCATGCTGAGCATCTAATAACTGTGTTGCGAATTTTAAGGGCTGAGAAGTTATATGCTAAACTGTCGAAATGTGAGTTTTGGTTTAGACAGGTAGTATTTCTGGGTCATATTATATCCGGAGATGGGATATCAGTGGATCCCAGTAAAGTGGAAGCCGTGATTTCTTGGCCAAGACCGACGTCAGTGCCCTTCGCAGTTTCATGGGTTTAGCGGGATATTACCGTCGTTTCATTAAGGATTTTTCGAGTATTGCTAAACCAATTACTCAGCTGACGCAAAAGAATGCTCCATTTGTTTGGTCTAAAGAATGCGAGACCAGTTTTCTGGAGTAGAAGAAGAGGTTGACCAGTGCCCCGGTATTGACTATCCCATCCGGTACTGGTGATTTTGTGGTTTATTGCGACGCTTCTCACAGAGGTTTGGGATGTGTTTTGATGCAGCGAGGGCATGTTATTGCTTATGCCTCAAGATAGCTTAAACCACATGAGAACCGTTATCCAATTCATGATCTAGAATTGACAGCCATTGTCTTTGCATTAAAGATATGGCGACATTACCTTTACGGGGAGAAGTTTGAGATATATTCTGATCATAAGAGTTTAAAATATCTGTTTTCACAATCTGAATTCAATATGAGACAGCAAAGATGGCTAGATTTGCTTAAAGACTTTGATTGTGAAATAAAATACTATCTAGGAAAGTCTAATGCAGCAGCTGATGCACTAAGTCGAAAGGTATATTCCTTATCCTTGTCGACGATTGGTATTTCAAATTTGATAGAAGACTGTTGTTTGTCTGGATTAGCATTTGAAACCGATTACAGACCGTTGAGACTCTATACGGTGCAAGTAGAACCTGAATTGATTATGAAGATTAAGGCAGCTCAGAAGGTTGATCAGAATGTACAGAAATCAGTAGCGATGGTCAGAACAGGGCATCGATCGGAGTATCAGGTACGTGATAACGTCTTGTATGTGAATAATCATTTGGTTGTGCCGAATATTCCAGATCTGAGACGACAGATATTGTCAGAAGCGCACAACAGTCGATTCAGTATTCATCCTGGTGGCAGAAAGATGTATAATGATTTGAAAAGACAGTTCTGGTGGAAAAAAATGAAGACAGACATAGCCGAATTTGTTTCCAAATGTCTGAATTTCCAGCAGGTGAAAGCCTCAAGAAAGAAACAAGGAGGGTTATTATAGAGTTTGTCCATTCCTGAATGAAAATGGGATCATATTTCCATGGATTTTGTGACGCAATTGCCGCGTTCCTCCCGAGGTTGTGATGCGATTTGGGTCGTGATTGACAGATTAACCAAATCTGCATGTTTTATTCCGTACAAGATGACGTACAGATTTGACCAAATGGCAGAGATCTATGTCAGAGAAGTGGTCAGATTACACGGAGTGCCGAAGTCAATTGTATCAGACCGTGATCCTCGATTTACTTCGCACTTCTGGCAGAGTTTGCAACAGGCTCTCGGTACGAAGTTACACCTGAGTACCGCATATCATCCACAGACCGACGGACAGTCAGAGCGGACTATCCAGACATTGGAAGATATGTTGAGAGCAGTAGTGCTTGATTTCAGCACTAATTGGGAAGATACATTGCCGCTTTGTAAGTTTTCGTACAACAATAGCTATCAGAGGAGTATTGAGATGGCACCATTCGAAGCGTTGTACGGAAAGAAGTGCAGATCCCCTCTATATTGGGATGATATCTCTGAAGTGCCTGAGATTGGACATGATATGATCAGAGATATGACAGAAAAAATGAAGCTAATTCGAAAGAAAATGAAGGCAGCGCAAGATAGACAGGCCAAATATGCCAATGTTCGATGTAGACCGTTGGTATTTGAAGCAGGAGACCGAGTATTTTTGAAGATTTCACCGTTCAGAGGAGTTTTCAGATTTGGCAAGAAAGGGAAACTGTCTCCACGATACATTGGGACTTATGAGATTCTCGAGAAGATAGGAGATCGTGCCTATCTACTTGCTTTACCGCCTTCATTATCTGGGATACATGAAAATACATGATGTCTTTCATGTATCGTTATTAAGGAAATACCTTCCTGATGCTTCACATGCTTTTCAGCCAGACGAGGCCGAACTGGATGAGACGTTGAGCTATATTGAAAGACCGATTCAAATTATTGATCGTAAAGAAAAACAGCTCAGAACGAAGACTATTCCACTTGTAAAAGTTCAATGGACGCGTCATGGTACTGAAGAAGCAACCTGGGAAACTGAATCAGATATGAGACAAGAGTTCCCAGAGTTATTTCGATAATGTAAATTTCTTATACAGTTATGTATATATACTCCTTATTGATACGATTAATTGCCTGTGATTTCGAGAACGTAATCGTATCTTAGGGGGGGGGGGGGAGAGAAATGTAATCCCAAGATTTTATATCGTGTTAAATTACGATTATTAATTTCTAATCGAGACGATTAGGAAAGGGCTAACCGAAACACAAAATGAGATCGCGTGTGAAAAAAATTGATGTGCGAGGACAGTAGCATCGGCGCACATGCGCGACTATATGCGCGCACATGCGCGAGAAGTCCAGAAAGGTTGGCGCACATGCGCGACTTGGATTCGCGCACATGTGCGAGACAACCCGAGAGTGGGCAATTTTGAGCAAAGGCCTCACGCATATGCACCAAGAGGTGTCGCGCATATGCGCGAGTCTCCGTGATATATATATATATATATATATATATATATACACACACATACAAAAGAAAATAAAAGAATCAGAGCAAAAATCGAGATTTAAGGGGAAAAGCCGATTCTTGATTTTAGAATTCGATTTGCGATCAATCCGTCCGTTAGATTTTAAATCCGACTTCGGTACTGTGTTCATAAAGACGCAGGCTACTACAGGACGTAAGTTTTATTACGTTTTGACATGTTTTGAAATTATGACGTTGTTGGAATTGAATACACGTCATATATGTTGTTCTTGACATGTTAGACAGCGTAGAATCGAAGTCAGATTAAGAAACGGATATCATATAGAATTGTTATGAATTTCAGAGTTGAATTGACTGAGATGTGATGTCAGATTTGTACGGTGGTTGATTATAAGTTAATGGAATTGGTATAGACTGATATGGTATTACCGGTATCGCAAGATTGTACTGTTGTATCGTCAGAATTTGATAAGACAGAGAAGTCTTGAATTAAATAGAATATTGATACAGAATATTGATATTGTCATTGCCAGATCGAACAGTGACAGACTTTGAGTCAGGACTTCGATTGTATCAGAGCGACATCAAGAAAGGTATAAATAAATGTTGATTCGGGATTGCACAACTCGAGTTAGGTTTGACTTGAGTTTCCCAAAATCACATACTTTATTTTATTGCATTGATATTTGCAGATTATCAGATTGATATGTTTAGTCTATTGAAGTATAGCAGAGCCAGAGTTTGAGTCTAGGGCAGATCAGCCTAGCTAGGGCAGAACCGCCGAGTCTTTGTTAGAACCGCGAAGACTCTAGACTTACGGTGTATCGATGAGCTTAGATGTAGATCGACGTCTATTGTAGACATTCGATACAGCATACCAAAGTCTAAATTTAGGTCGGGATCCCTAGATTAGAAATGAGTCCTAGATTTAGGTACAGATTTGTATCGGTTCATGTAGTCAGATTGGATACATGTTTTCATGATTTTTTATGCTTTTATATATGTTTTATATGATTGCATTGATACATTGTTTATACTGGGATATTTATATCTCACCGGAGTTATCCGGCTGTTGTCTTGTCTGTATGTGTGCATGGCAACAGGTGGGACAGGTTCAGGGTCACAGAGGTGAAGAAAGATCGAGATTAGAGTGGTGATTCCGGACTTGGATATAGATAGGTTTTATTACTTGATTGTAGTAGTTGAACCTAGTTTTGAATTAGATGCATGTTATAAAGGATTTGTATTATTATACTGGTTGGTATAATAGAATGATTCCATTACCTTCCGCAGTTTTTTTTTAAAAAATTTAGACCCTGTTTATTCTAATTGATTAAATTAGTCCCAAGGACGATTAAGAAGATGATTAGCGTCCGGGTCCCCACATAATGGACCTTGATTAATTGTAATATAGTTGGACTAACCCAATTAATTAATCAAGTCCATTAATTATTTAAAAGGGCCCAAATATAATATTATGGTAATTAGGTAATGGAGGCTTGGTTTAAGTAGGTGACAAAAACCCTAGCCTCCATAACACACTAATTTTCATTGTGTGTGATTTTCGAAAAAAATCACAACTATAATTCTTCCAAATATTTAGTTTGCTTGATTAATGAGATTAATTAAGTAAATCATGATTTAAAAAATATAAAGATTTCTTTATTCCAATTTGCATAGATTCTTCGTGAGTTTCAAGGACTTCACAAGAAAAATTTCAGCTCTCAAAATTTTGAAGTTTTCGGCCACTTTAATTAAAAGGTATTGGGTCGATTTCTTCTGTGTGTTCTATCTCTACGAAAAGATCTTCTACACTTTCTAGTGCAAGTTAGCAGATGAACAAGTAATCTGGTCGTGGACCTGATTAGAAGATTGAAGAAAATAGCCTCGAAGATCGTACGTGATATTTATATCAAGAGCTATATCCGCTAACCCTTGAATAGTTGGAGCCATGTGAATTTTTTACAAAAAAGTATAAATTTCAACGCCCTATGAATGTTTAATCATAAAACCATACAGGTGCTCGAACAAATATATTTTGATTGTAAAAATAAAATATTAAATTTTAAAACTTCCACTGCATTTTGGGCACGAGAGAAACTGAGATCCTAGCAGTGATATCAGAGCCAGGTTCTCTATATCGTATGGTTTTATTTTATATTGAATAATTTATTTCTAACCACAAAAGAAAATTTTTTCAGAAAATTGTTGCACATTAAAATTTTGAATTTAAAATAAAAAATATATATTAGGATCTGCCACCGCGCGCATAGGGCTGCACGTGCAGCGCCCAACGCGTGGCTGTTGCGCGCCGTGCGGAGTGTCCGCACAGAATGCGGCGGCTGCGCGCACAGGTTGCCCACCACTGCCCGATACGATCGGGTAGCGGGGGCAGCTGCCCGAGAATGTCTCGGGCTCTATGCTGATTAATGGGCTTGAATTGTTTGGGCCTACGATGCGATTTTTTGATTTTTCAAAATTTTGAATTAAATTGATATTTATGAAAATTAGTTCAATTTATCTTTTGAAAAATTAACTTTTGAAAAATTAATAATTTTGTTGTAAAATAAATAATTAGAATATGATTTTAATTATTTATGGTAAAAATGAGTTTTACAAAGAAATCGATTATTATTGAATGAATTGGAAATTAAATGAAGGTGTTATTTAATTTATTAAATTATTTAATAATTGTGGTGGTTAGTAATAAAATTATTAGATGTATGATTTATCAGTTAATTAAATTTTTTTAATTAATTGATGTTAATATTTTATATTAAATGCGTGAAGGATGATCGAGAGCCTTGACCAATGTGTTATGTGTATGTTAGGATATTTTACTGTTTTACTCATTTTTATAATATTTGATATTATTAAAGTGGGCACGGTTTATGGCCTGTTCCCACCCCATGAGATGTATCCTTTATGTGTCATGGCTATTTAAATGTAAATATTAGAAATAGTTAGAGATCAAGACTGGAAGATGGTGGGCCCGATGCACAAGATGAAGACATGTAAGATATTGGAAGCTCTTGTAATAAGTTGTATTTGCATCTCTGCATTCACCTAGGTTTTGGACCTGTATCCATATATGGCTCACATGAATCTACTAGTGTTAGCGATCGATCATCCTTATTTATTGTTGAATGTCATATTATGATATATATGTGATATATAGTAGTATGCATGTATGTATATTATTAGATAATATAGTTGCATGGAATCCGGAAAACATACAAACATGGCACACGATTTTAAATTAAAATGATGAGATAATTTTAAAATTGAAATATCTTATTTTGAATAAGATTCATAATTTATATCAAACTGCAAAAGTAAAAATTAAAAGAGTTTAATTTATTCTTGCCTTCCATCAACCGTGGTCGCATGTTGATTGCTACCCGCGAACAGTGTCTGGCTCATATTATTGGGGAGGCCTGGACGCCGGAAAGCTGTGACTTCCACTGTACATATGATGTGAATTGAGTGTAACTCCCATGAATTCAGCTCATATTATTGGGGGAACTCATGGCGACCGTCCACTAAAATTCAATATTGATGGGTAGGTTTGACAAGTGAAAACAAACGGTGTCATATTATTGAGTCCTTATTAAACGTGAGGCGAAACATGCGGAGGTTGCATAGGGATGCAATTGGATTCTACCTTTTAGAAATTATAATTGGCTGATATTATTCGAGATTATAATTGTCTAATTGGACTGAACGTGCCTACTAAGGAAATACAATTTCTCTTTTTCATCAGAGGGTGGTGGAAATATCAAAATAGTGGGAGGGAAATTTATAAAATAAAATCCATATTTTATATCTTAGAATTATTTTAAAATAATAAGCAACCATTATTCTTATTCCCTATCAGTATATTTTCAATTTTGTCACGTAATACATTTTTATTTTTAATAAGCTAAACGAATCTAATTTAAAAAACTGGTTGGGAAAATTGTTCTGAATTCGGAGAAAATGGCATATACACTAATGTGAGTCCTTCTGAACTAACAAAGCATGCAAGATGGTAGAACCATATTATGCAAGCTAAAGTGTAACATGCTCGCTTTTATGTCAAATGAACTCTAGAAATAGTTTGAGGAAATGATAAATGCTTCTGACATTCGAATGCACGTGCAAGAGTTGCATGGTGCATGAAACTCATAAAATGATGCACACCACTTTCAAGGAGCTCATGTGTGGGGACCCGGACGCTGATCTTTTCTTAATCTTATTTGGGATTTAATTATCAGTTCTGATAAACAGGGTTTAAAAATTTTTCTTTTTAAAATGTATCTGCGGAAGGTAATGGAATCTAAATAATATACATCTCTGTATAAAAACTACATTTAAGTATAAAAGTACAATATTGTACAAACTAGGTCTAAGGTTCAGTTACTAAATTCAAGTAATAAAACCAAGTCTACAATAAGTCCGGAATCACCACGCTAACTCGTCTTTTCTCCTCATCTTCTTGACCCCGATCCAGCCCCACCTGTTGTCATGCACACATACAAAACAAGACAACAGCCGGATAACTCCGGTGAGAATAAATCCCAGTATAAAACATGGTAAACATGCATATACATAAAGTAAATCACGACATAATTCAATCATGAATAAACTTAAAAATAATAGATTTCATAATCTATGAAATCAACTCAAAATAAGCATGCAACACAAATCAGTTAAACATGCTACTCAAATCAAATCATAAAAACATGCTATCACAACTGAAAGCAATAACAATGGGTTTCATAGTCTATGAAACCACATCCATAAACGCATGCAGTTCTAGTCAAATCATGTCTAGACTCGACTCAACTATAACTCTAGGGATCCCGGGGTGAATAAGACGTCACTGTCTATCACCTACCCTCCCAATCGGGGTGACGTACGTCTTATTCCTAGACTTCGGTCATATCTGTATCGAATAATCTACAATAGGAGGGTGTCTGCTCCAATGTAACGATACACCGAACGTCTAGAAGTCTGACTATCTGTCAAACTTTCCTATCTCAAATGCAATGTATAACAATCTGTAAACAAAGCATAAATATCTTAAAATGCAATGTATAACAATCTATAAACAAAGCATAATATAAACAATAAAGATAGTATGTGATTTTTGCTGGGAAACTCAAATAGGATCTTATTTGAGTTGTGTCTTCCCGAATATTACATGAATTATACCTTTGTCGTCCTGGTCTGACGAAGACGATGACCTGTATTCAAATCTGTCCATATCCAATCTGAAAAGACAATATCGAATACATAGTATCAATGAATAACTCAATTCATAATCTGTTATGATCAATACTCAATTCAGTATATAATCTGATCAATGCCTGAACAAGATACAATCTGAGTCATATCAATAATACCCCAATCTAATCGAAATCATATCTGAATCTGATCAATATCAATCTACTGATGTTTCGACGGCATAACAATACTGTCTCGATAACCCCGTCAGTCTAAACATCACATATATAATATCAGACTTCGTAATCAATAACAATACTAGTCATAATCTCAATAACAATACAAATCTGATATGAAATCTCAGTCAAATCAACTCTGAAAATCATAACAAATACATAAACAATCTGTTCTTCAATCTGACTTCAATTATACGATGTCTACGGTAGCAGAAACACCATATTTGAATCATATTCAGTTCTGACAACATCATAAATTTAAATCATGTCTAAACGTAACAAAACTTACGTCCAGTTGTAGCCTGCGTTGATAGGAACACAGTACTATAATCGGATTCAAAATCTGACTTATGACTTATGATATCACCATAAAACAGGAAAATGTTGTTTTTCTAATGGGTCTCTCGTCAGGACGATAAATGGCCCACAAGGCAAGGGAGAGAAATGTTCTGCCCCTCACAAGGAAAAAAAACCCGATAAGAGGCAAACTCTGAAGGACACATAAAGGGCATACAAATCTAGATAATCATGAACATATTTATTGTAAGGCCCAAGAATTATAGAATTGATAAACCAAGATTATGAATCTTCATTAACGAGAGACTCGGAAGATATGAGAATGCATGACATGCAATGAGGGAAGAAAAGACATGAGAAAATAGGCTTTGTAAGACCGCACCCGCGCCCAGAACAGGAGTGCACCCGCGGTCATGCAATGATGGATTTTTGCAAGAAAGGCCGAAGCCACACCGCACCCGCGGTGCCAGACAAGACCGCACCCGCGGTTGAGTGGCAGAAAGTTGGTGTTTTTGGAAATGGCAATATCGCACCCGCGGTGCTAGCCAGAGCGCACCCGCTGTGCCGAAACCGCACCCGCGGTATTGGAAGGACCGCACCCGCGGTCTGAGCTTTCGAGAAATGCCAGGATAGGCATTGCACTACCGCACCCGCGGTCATGCGTGTTGCTTGGAAAATGAGGCCACGTTTCAAAATTTGCATGCAGTATATATAGGTTCGAATGACGCGTCTGTTCCTCAGAAAAATCAGAATAAGGTCGAGGTTTTGGAGAGAAAATCCTTACGCCTTTTAAACTCCCGATTGTGAGAAATCCGTCTATCAGAATTCAAATCCGACTTCAGTTTTGAGCTCCTCTCGACACAAGCTACACAAGGACGTAAGTTTTGTTACGTTTTGAGATGTTTTGAACATATGATGTTGCTAGAACCGCATATGATTCAGATATGGCGTTTCTACTATCGTAGACATTATAGAATTGAAGTCAGATTAAAGAACAGACCGTTTCTGTAATTGTTATGATTTTGTGAAAGATATTGACTGAGATTTTGATATCAGAATTGTGTATTACTTATTTTGAATATACCGATATCCAGATTTTGAGTTCTGATATTATTTATGTGATGTTCAGATTGACGGGGTTATTCAGATTGTATTGTTATGCCGTCGAAACATCAGTTGATTTATATTGATCAGATTCAGTAATGATTTAGATTTCATCGTTATATCGTTGATATGAATCAGATTGAATATTGTTCAGATATTGATCAGATTATGTATTGAGTTGAGTATTGATCAGAACAGATTGTGAATTGAGTTACACATTGATACAGTGTATTTGATATTGTCATCTCAGACTTGATATGGACAGATTGGACTTCGAGACTTCGTCTTCGTCAGACCGGGACGACAAATGTATAACTCATGTGATATACGGGAAGACATAACTCAAATAGATCCCATTTGAGTTTCCCAATAAAATCACATACTAGAATTATTTTTGTTTATTTTATGATATGATTATGCTGTGTTTACAGATTAGTATTCATTGCAATTAAGATAGGGAGTCTGACAGAAACAGTCAAACTTCTAGATGTTCGGGGATATCACAGCTTAGGGGAAGATCATTCTCCTATTATAGATGTGGATACAGATCAGGCCGAAGTATAGGAATAAGACGTACAGTCACCCCGATTGGGAGGGTAGGTGATAGATCGTCTTATTCACATCGGGATCCCTAGAGTTATAGTTAAGTCGAGTCTAGACATGATTTGACTAGAACTGCATGCGTTTATGGATGTGGTTTCATAGACTATGAAACCCATTGTTGTTGCTTTCAGTCATGATAGCATGTTTTTATGATTTGATTTGAGTAGCATGTTTAACTGATTTGTGTTGCATGCTTATTTTGAGTTGATTTCATAGATTATGAAATCTATTGTTTTTAAGTTTATTCATGATAGAATATTTCATGATTTACTTTATGTATATGCATGTTTACCATGTTTTATACTGGGATTTATTCTCACCGGAGTTATCCGGCTGTTGTCTTGTTTTGTATGTGTGCATGACAACATGTGGGGCTGGATCAGGGTCAAGAAGATGATGAGAGAAGACGAGTTAGCGTGGTGATTCCGGACTTACTGTAGATTTGGTTTATTACTTGAATTTAGTAATCGAACCTTAGACTTAGATTGTACTTTTATACTGAAATGTATTTTATACTGAGATGTATATTAATTAGATTCCATTACCTTCTGCATTTACATTTTTAAAAAGAAAAATTTTTAGACCCTGTTTATCAGAACTGATAATTAAATCCCAAAAGAAGATTAAGAAGATGATTAGCGTCAGGGTCCCCACAACAGGTGGTATCAGAGCTGATAGTTCCTTTAGACTTAGATTATCAGAGTGATAGATCCTTTAGATTGAGATAGTCAGAGTTGATAGATTCTTTAGACTGAGATAGAAGAGAATGAGCGGGGTAGATTGAATTTTCTTTCCTTGCATGTGATTGCTAGCATGAGATTTATTGCAATGTTGATTTACATTATGTGTGCTAGCATGATTTATTGCTTTCCCTATTACATGTTGTTTGTTATCTGAGTTGATTACAACATGTAATTACCAAGACTGAATCAGAACCGAGTCTGAATCAGAGGTATATGATCAGAGGAGGGCTGAGACAGATTATATAGATTGTGTATTGATTTGTTTGACATTCAGATATACCGCCTCGGAGATTTCTAGAAAGGGGTAGTACTTCGTCTGAACAGATGGATGTATCAGAAACTCAACTAGAAGAAAAGATGAAAGAGTTTCAGTTATTACAGCCGCCGACTCTGAGTGGTACCGAGACATCTGAAGACTGTCAGAACTGGTATGATGATATAGAAATCTTGTTTGATTTGCTTGATTGTACAGATGAACAGAGGGTTAAAATGGTGCCTTATCAGTTACGAGAAGCCGCTAGGAGTTGGTGGATTACCAGTAGAAGAATGTGGGAACAGAGAGGTACAGTGATTTCATGGGAAATATTCAGAACTGAATTTTATCGACGATTTTTCTCAGTCTCGTACCGAGAGGACAAGAAAGCAGAGTTTGAGAATTTGAGCCAAGGTCAGTTGAATATTGATGAATATACTGCCAAATTCTCTACTCTACTGCATTTTTCTCCTCAGATAGCTGGGAATGATGAAGTTATAGTAAATCAGTTCATCAGAGGGTTAAATTCGGAAGTAGTTGCATTTATGAATCTGCAGCGACCTTACCATTTTGCGGATATCTTGAGTAGAGCGAAGAGAGCTGAGGCAAGTCTGATTAGACAATTGACACGGCTGTGTGTGAAGCAACCCCAGACAAAACAATCCTCTCTTCGATATGAGCGCGGCAGTACGATTGGGAAGCAAGATCTGCTGAAAACTCGTAAGAAGCCATTCAAGAAGTTGGGAAGTGGTTCCTCTAGCTCAAGTGGTTCCAATCCAATCCATACTGATGTCTATTGTAGGACTTGCGGAGGGAGACATTCTTCAGAGCAATGCCAAGGAGTGCTTGGTAGATGCAATATCTGTAAACAGCTGGGGCATTTTGCTAAAGTTTGTCCCCAGAAATGGTCCCGAAGATCTTAGGGAACAGAGTTTAAGTGAGAAACAGACCCAGAATCCACAACAGGTACTATTATTTATGATTAGATTGCATATGTATTGATATATAATAATGCATTTCCTACGATTATCTTAGACTGAATTGCATTGATATATGATGTATCTGTGGGGTTTGTTTGTACTGTGGTATTGATTCTTATTTGTTGGGAAAGAAAGAGTGATATCAGTAATTTTTGTAGAATATGGTATACTACAGTAAGATGAGAATAAGATTGAGTTAGATTATAATGTACTTGTGTATTCTGATTCGACCGCATTATTGATGTTAATATGCTAAACAAGTACAGAACTATTATAGATTCCAGTCAGAAAAGTATAAGATTCAGACCAGATATGGCTGATGAGTAGAGATTTCACAGTAAGGATTCTAGATTTCGAATTCCTTTGATATCCGTGTTGTATATGACTCGATTAATACAGAAAAGAGCATATTGCATCCCTATGTATTCAGTAGACCTACTGAAATCGAGTCTAGCATTGGCAGATTTGCCAATAATGTGCGAATTTGCTGATGTTGTCCGATAAGATTTTAGATTTGCTTTATATCAGAAAGATAGATTTCAGAATTTAATTCAGTTCAGATCAGATACTGATTGTTGTGTTAGAATTCAGTACAGAATGATACAGAATGAATTGAAAGATCAGTAGAAGAGTACTGATCAGGAGTTACATTTGATTTAGTGTTTCTCTTCGGCATGTTTCAGTATATTCAGAGATGTTCTGATGATTTTATGCTCATTGTATCTATAAGAGTTTGATATAATTGCAGCATCTGATTGATGGAATCAAATATCTGAAGATTGTATTGAATATTCTGAGAACTGTAATGATTATATATAGAAATTAGTCAGATAAGAATCTTGCTTGAAACAGATTGTATTCAGAGTATGCGATATCTGAAGTTAGTATACCGATTGAGTTTGACACAGTTGAGATTGCAATCAGTGACAGATAGGATACCGATATCAGAAAGATCAGAAATTTCAGAAATGTCAGAATTGTCAGAAATGTGTTTTGTCTGATTTGGCAGATTTTTTTTATTCGACTGTTGCTTTATATCTGCTGAATATTTCTAAATCAGTATTTGAGACATCTTATATTGTTTGTGGGAGCATATTTTATTTGCAGATGGGATACAATAGTTGATCAGAATGACATGAAGATATTTACCTGAAATCCTTGTTTTATGAGTTCATGGAACTCACTAGATCTGTATAGATTATTGATACTTCATCTCTGATTTGATATTACTGTTGTTTCGAATCCGTATATGCTACAGATTAATGTGAATCAGTAAGAGTATATACAATTTCAACCGAATCAGAGTTGAATTCAAGAGTTACAGTAATTCAGAAATGTGCTCAGAATGTTCAGAACTTGATTTCGATAATCAGAATAGGGTATCGATCAGAGTAACAGATATGTGATTTTATGTTTTGTATGAGATTGATTAGTTTGTGATATCAGAATGTTTCAGAATTGTATAACAGAATTGATTATCGCCAGTCAGAGCCGAATACCAGATAGGTATTTCTTCTTTACTTTATGTTATTAACTGATTTGTTGGTATCAAATAGTTCGAATTGGAAATCACAGATAGGGTCAGAAATGTACCGTAGTGGATTCAGTTTTCATTCTGATGACTGTGAATGTATGTTATTCGAACAGATAGTTGTGATATAGACAGATTAAATCAGTTATAGCAGAATTTATGCTAAAATGTTAGCAGAAATTGTACTGATACGTCTGAATTGCTAACAGAAAAGACAGAAAGATAAAGATCAGAAGACTTATTACAGAATTGTATAGTTCTAAATAGAAATGGGAGTACATTTCTATGGCTTTCATAATGAAATTACCGCCATTTTCTATAGATTGTGATATAATATGATTGTGAATGACAGATTGTTCAATCTATATCTATCAGTTTGTACCAGATCACGTACAAACATGACCCAATGACACAGATTGATGTCAGAAAAGTGGTCAAAAAGATCAGAATGCCACAGTAGATTATGTCAGATTGTGATTTTGCTTGAGTTGTATTCGTGATAGAGTATATCATGAATTCTCTTTTAGATTGTTTCACAGATTGACAGACAGTCAGAATGTGTTATCCAGGTATTAGAAGACTTTGGTACAGCTTTAGTGCTGGATGTTAGCACTAATTATTATGACTTATTGTCACTGTATGAGTTACTGTATGACAATAACTATTAAGACAGTTCAGAATGAACATATTTAAGAAACCAATGTCAGATGATGACGATTGGTATTTGAAACTGAAAATGGTATATGTCCTTGATTGGGATAAACTGATTTGATAACAGCAGATAGTACTGATCTATGATGAGCTGTAGATTGGTTTATACGGATGTTGTAAAGCCAGTAATGCGAGATTGATTCTGTCAAAAAGGACTGGAGAAGTATTATGATATTATACCTAGTGAATTCTTATTCCAGACCGGAATCAGATGTTTGAGTTTTGATTTAACTCTATTAGGCATTTCTTCCGATATCTCTGAATTGATTGTTGTGAGTTCGAGGACGAACTCAGATCTAAGAGGGGGAGAAATGTAAGGCCCAAGAATTATAGAATTGATAAACCAAGATTATCAATCTTCATTAACGAGAGACTCGGAAGATATGAGAATGCATGACATGCAATGAGGGAAGAAAAGACATGAGAAAATAGGGTTTGTAAGACCGCACCCGCGCCCAGAACAGGAGTGCACCCGCGGTCATGCAATGATGGATTTTTGCAAGAAAGGCCGAAGCCACACCGCACCCGCGGTGCCAGACAAGACCGCACCCGCGGTTGAGTGGCAGAAAGTTGGTGTTTTTGGAAATGGCAATACCGCACCCGCGGTGCTAGCCAGAGCGCACCCGCTGTGCCGACACCGCACCCGCGGTCTGAGCTTTCGAGAAATGCCAGGATAGGCATTGCACTACCGCACCCGCGATGCATGTCATTACCGCACCCGCGGTCATGCGTGTTGCTTGGAAAATGAGGCCACGTTTCAGAATTTGCATGCAGTATATATAGGTTCGAATGACGCGTCTGTTCCTCAGAAAAATCAGAATAAGGTCGAGGTTTTGGAGGGAAAATCCTTACGCCTTTTAAACTCGCAATTGTGAGAAATCCGTCTATCAGAATTCAAATCCGACTTCAGTTTTGAGCTCCTCTCGACACAAGCTACACAAGGACGTAAGTTTTGTTACGTTTTGAGATGTTTTGAACATATGATATTGCTAGAACCGCATATGATTCAGATATGGCGTTTCTACTATCGTAGACATTATAGAATTGAAGTCAGATTAAAGAACAGACCGTTTCTGTAATTGTTATGATTTTTGAAAGATATTGACTGAGATTTTGATATCAGAATTGGGTATTACTGATTTTGAATATACCGATATCCAGATTATGAGTTCTGATATTATTTATGTGATGTTCAGATTGACGGGGTTATTCAGATTGTATTGTTATGTCGTCGAAATATCAGTTGATTTATATTGATCAGATTCAGTAATGATTTAGATTTCATCGTGATATCGTTGATATGAATCGGATTGAATATTGTTCAGATATTGATCAGATTATGTATTGAGTTGAGTATTGATCAGAACAGATTGTGAATTGAGTTACACATTGATACAGTGTATTTGATATTGTCATCTCAGACTTGATATGGACAGATTGGACTTCGAGACTTCGTCTTCGTCAGACCGGGACGACAAAGGTATAACTCATGTGATATACGGGAAGACATAACTCAAATAGATCCCATTTAAGTTTCCCAATAAAATCACATACTAGAATTATTGTTGTTTATTTTATGATATGATTATGCTGTGTTTACAGATTAGTATTCATTGCAATTACGATAGGGAGTCTGACAGAAACAGTCAAACTTCTAGATGTTCGGGGATATCACAGCTTAGGGGAAGATCATTCTCCTATTGTAGATGTGGATACAGATCAGTCCGAAGTCTAGGAATAAGACGTACCGTCACCCCGTTTGGGAGGGCAGGTGATAGATCGTCTTATTCACACCGGGATCCCTAGATTTATAGTTAAGTCGAGTCTAGACATGATTTGACTAGAACTGCATGCGTTTATGGATGTGGTTTCATAGACTATGAAACTCATTGTTGTTGCTTTCAGTCATGATAGCATGTTTTTATGATTTGATTTGAGTAGCATGTTTAACTGATTTGTGTTGCATGCTTATTTTGAGTTGATTTCATAGATTATGAAATCTATTGTTTTTAAGTTTATTCATGATAGAATATTTCATGATTTACTTTATGTATATGCATGTTTACCATGTTTTATACTGGGATTTATTCTCATCGGAGTTATCCGGCTGTTGTCTTGTTTTGTATGTGTGCATGACAACAGGTGGGGCTGGATCAGGGTCAAGAATATGATGAGAGAAGACGAGTTAGCGTGGTGATTCCGGACTTACTGTAGATTTGGTTTATTACTTGAATTTAGTAATCGAACCTTAGACTTAGATTGTACTTTTATACTGAAATGTATTTTATACTGAGATGTATATTAATTAGATTCCATTACCTTCCGCATTTACATTTTTAAAAAGAAAAATTTTTATACCCTGTTTATCAGAACTGATAATTAAATCCCAAAAGAAGATTAAGAAGATGATTAGCGTCCGGGTCCCCACATTTATTTCACTGCAAGAAGCCCGTACATAAGAAATTATATGCGCCAGAAATGTTCTGGAAATGATAAGTGAATTTCCAAAGTAAACAGAATAAATGAATCAATTAATAAACAGGGTCTAATTTTTTTTTAAAAATACAAAAGCTGAAGCATAACGTAATCAGTGTAATATACATGTCAATATAAAGTACATGTCTTGTCCTCTTTCATCCTCTTTCTGACCCTGATCCTGTCCCACCTGTTGTCATGCACACATACAAACAAGACAACAGTCGGATAACTCCGGTGAGAATTATATTCCCAGTATAAACTATGTATACATGCATTTCATATAATCAGATATAAAAGCATGAAGCAGATATCCATAACATGTATCACAGTCCGAAACATGAATCGATATCAAACTGTAAATCACACTCTGAACATGTATCATAATCAGAAAACATGGATCGATATCACACGGTAAATCACACTCTGTGACTCTGAGACTCTGACTCGACTCATTCCTAATCTAGGGATGCCGATCTAAATAAGAACGCAAAAATCTCCCACCTACTCTCCCGATCGTGGTGGCGGTACGTTCTTATTTACGGACTTTGATCCTGTCCATATCGAATCTCGCTATAGAAGTCGCTCTACTCCTATGCAACATCGATATGACCAAACGTCCGGTGTCTTGGCGACTCAGCCGAAGACTTGGCGACTCAGCCAACGACTAGGCACCTCCGCCCTGGCATATCCTGTCACTGACTAGGCATATCCTGCCCAAGACTCGTCATAACACATACTAGACTATACATCAATAGCCTAGGCATATCAAGTTCATCAATTGCAAATATCAATGCAATAAGACAAAGTATTTGATTTTGGGAAACTCAAGTCAAATAAAACTCGAGTTGTGCAATCCTGAATCAACATTCATTTATACCTTCTTTTCGTTCTGTCGATCCGACTCTGTCGAAGTCTCGAACTCACTGCCTGTCAATATCAATCTAGCAATGACAATATCGAATACACTGTGTCAATGTACAACTCAATTCAAGGCCTGTTCTGATCAATACTCCAGTCAAGACATAATCTGATCAATGTCAACTATATAATGATACAATATCAATCAATAGAGAATCTGATTAATATCAATCTACTGATGTTTCGACGGCATAACAATACAATCTCAATAACCCCGTCA
Source organism: Primulina eburnea (assembly GCF_022965805.1). Classification (NCBI taxonomy): domain Eukaryota; kingdom Viridiplantae; phylum Streptophyta; class Magnoliopsida; order Lamiales; family Gesneriaceae; genus Primulina; species Primulina eburnea. The sequence continues at coordinate 22,362,234 of NC_133118.1, forward strand.
ATCTCGACATCACAGATATAATAACACGGGTCATAATCAATATCAGTACAACTCATAATCTCAACAATAACAGATCATAATCTCAAATCTGTACAATCTCGATCATATTAGTTCTGAAAATCATAAGCATAAACAGCCTGTTCTTCGATCTGACTTCAATTATACAATGTCTATTATATCAAGAACACCATATATCAATCGTATCTGATTCTGGCACTATCATAATTTCAAATCATATAAAAAACAAAATAAACTTACGTCCAGTTGAAGATCTCGTCGATAGAAACTCAGTAGTGAAGTTGGATTAAAAATTAGACGAATGGATTTCTCGTAAATTACAAATCTCTGGTTTGAAGAACTTAAGCTTTCTCCCAGCTATTCTTTCCGTTTCTTTCTATTGAATCTGAAGAATTGCATGATTTGTATATATATATTGCATGATAAAGGACGGGTGGCTCATTCTAAGTTAAGCACGTCTCGCGCATGCGCGACATCCTTCGGCGCATATGCGCGGGACCTACTGGTCTCCGCACTCAGCATTTCAACCTATCGCGCATATGCGTGCATCACCTCGGCGCACATGCGCCAACTTCTCTGGAATCCACATTTGACTACTGACATGCTCGCGCATATACGCGACACCTACTGTCTCGACAATGACCCTCTCTCGTGCATATGCGTGCATAATCTCGCGCATGTGCGCGATTTCTGCTGGAATTTCACTCACGTCTAAGTATGTCCAATCAAACTTCTTTCCATGCAATTTAGTCCCTGAAATCTTCATTAATCACCATTTTGTCAATTAATCAATCTAAATTTTACAGTGATAAAATCTCAGGCATTACACCTCCTCATGCTCCTAAAGGAGCAGAGGGCTCTGAGAAGGATTGCCTTCTCAGAGGACTTTTTACGTACCTCCACTGGAGGGCTGACCACTTGTTTGGCCTCATGGAGGGGAGATTGTTGTTGTACGTGCATGCCTATCTTAATAAAAAAATTTATTTCGTATTGCAGATTGTCTCTTTGTCTATCCCTTTTATTTCCTGCAATACAAACCGAACACACGCAAGAAGTAATCATATTAAGATAAATCGATTAATCCAAGCATATTTCGAAAATGTAAAAACATAGCCTCTGGTAATGGTTTCGTGAAAATATCGGTCGTTTGTTGATCCGTATGAACATACTCAAGCTGAATCTCTTTCTTCATGACATGTTCTTGGATGAAATGGTGTCTGATGTCAATATGTTTTGTCCAAGAGTGCATAACAGGGTTGTATGTGATTGCTATTGCGCTGGTGTTGTCGCAGAAAATAGGCGATTCAGTAGCTTGGATACCATAATCTTTCAGTTGTTGTTGTATCCAAAGCATCTGAGCACAACAAATTCCAGCCGCAAGATATTCTGCTTCAACGGTTGATGTAGCAATAAACGTTTGTTTCTTGCTAAGCCATGATATTAGTCTTTCGCCTAAGAACTGATATGAACCGCTCGTACTTTTCTGTCGATTTTGCATCCAACATAATCTGCGCATGAATATCCTACAAGATTAAGACTTGAATCTTTGGGATACCAAAGACTGACATTAGTAGTAACTTTAAGATATTTAAGTATGCGATTAGAAGAAATAAATGAGATTGCATGTGTTTAGCTTGAAACCTTGCACATAAACATACATCAAACATAATATCCGGTCGAATTGCAGTATAATATAGTAAAGAACCAATTAACCCTCTGTAAATTTTTTATCCACGGAGATTCCCCTTTCATCTTTATCATGTTTGATTGATGAACTCATTGGGGTGGTGGCTTGAGAACAATTTTCCATACCGAATTTCTTTAGCATATCTCGAGTGTATTTGGCTTGATTGATAAATATACCATATTCGAACTGCTTGACTTGCAATCCCAAATATTAATTTAATTCGCCCATCATGCTCATTTCAAATTGCTCCTGCATCATCTTGGAGAATCTCTCACATAACTTAGGGTTAGTTGATCCGAATATAATATTGTCCACATATATTTGCACAAAAAGTGAATTATCATTTTTTGAGAATTTAAACAAAGTTTTATCGACCGTTCCAATAGAGAAACCATGCTCAAGCAAGAATTTGGTTATTGTGTCATACCATGCTCTCGGGGACTGCTTTAGTCCATACAGTGCTTTGTCAAGTTTATAAACATAATCAGGAAGAGTGTGATTAACAAACCCGGGTGGTTGTTCTACATGAACTTCCTCATTTAACAACCCATTCAAAAATGCAGATTTAACATCCATTTGATATACTTTGAAGTCCTTAAATGCTGCAAATCCCAGAAATATTCTAATAGCTTCTAACCTGGTACTGGGCAAATGATTCATCAAATTCCATACCTTCCTCTTGTCTATAGCCTTGAGCTATGATAAGTGCAAGATTTGCACTTAATTTATATTAGAATCCATTTTGAATTATGCTTGTTTCGAACATAATTATGCGTTTTTGGTTATTTTTGTTGTCATTTCAGGAATGGAGAAAATAGGGGATACGCAACCAAGTGAACCGAGGAAACAGAACTGAGCCGCGAGTTCAGCTATTGCCAAGACCAGACGTACGCGACTTCTCGCGCTACCGCGCGCACAAGAAAATAGGCGCATGACCAGAGAGGCGCGCGCCACTGCGCAGCATCTCGCGCTACCGCGCGTGCTTGAAAGCAAGAGGATCGACAGAAGCTAGCGCGCGGCAACGCCACTTCTCGCGCGACCACGCGAACAGATGCAGCAGGAAAACCCGAGAGCAGCGCGCGTCAGCGCGACTTCACGCGCAACCGCGCACGAGCTGACGCACCAGACGGCAGAACTGTCCGCGCCACCGTGCGCGCCGCGTTCCAGAAAATTATAAAAGCGCGATTCTTAGGTCAGAAAGGGAGGCCGTCATTTTGAGAAAGAACTCGACGAGAGATTTAGCCGTCTAGGGAGAAAAAGACACGAGAGAACAAGAACAAGACAAAGAACGACGGATCTGGGGACAGAGACGACACTTCCGATTTGTTATCTGATTCCTTCATTTTTATTTTCTACTGTGTCGATGTCTAAATATTCAACCATGTGTTGCGTTTATTTAGAATTCGTCATGAACTAATTTTCTAGTCTAGAGAATGACGTAACTTTGTGGACACGATGATTTGACATGGTTATTTTATAAGATTGAATTCCATTTCATGTTTACTTGTGTTTCTCTGTGTTTATTGCACGACAATTTACTGGCCATAAATTGTTTGTTGTTTGATTGATTCTACAACTCGGGAGAGGGACTAGGATTATAGATCATTAGAGACACATCGTTGAATGTTTATAGCATTCGGAAGGCGTATAACTTTAGCGAGGCTTAGGTAAGAACATCGTTTGTATTTATCAATTAACTTAGATTTTATTAGGAATAATTGAATTAAAGTTTGATTGATATAATTTATTCGTCACTTGGGAAAGGGGGAATAAAATAATTAAGTGTTCTTGGCCATTAAATAATTGGAATTCGTGAATATAAAGTTAACTTGAAATAATTATCATGGAAACTTGGTGAAATCATTTCTCTAGACCTCTTCTCTCATTATTATTTCTCAATTCGGTGATTAGATTAATTCCTTGTTTTCAATTACTTTGATTAAACAAACAAAATCTCTGTTGATTTTTCTAAATAAAGTCTTGACTATTTTAATTACAAGAACTAATATACATTTATATATACACTCCTCGTGGGATCGATATCTGTACTCTAACCAGTACTAAAACTTGACACCGTACACTTGCGGTAGTGAAAAGACGCAACAAGCTACTAGTCTAGCCTTGTTTCTTATGGTCAAACTGTTTTAATTCATTTTTTTCCTAGATACACATCTAGTTCTAATCATATGAGTATTATTAGGCCGAGGGACTAGATGCCAAACTTCAATTCTTTCAAACCGATTAAGTTCCTCTTGCATGGCCTCTATCCAATTTGTGTCGAGTAATGCATCATCGATTTTCTTAGGTTCTATCTGAGAAACAAACGCAGCATGCATAAATTCATTTATCATTTGATTTCTAGTTCTAAGAGGAGCAGTAGGGTTACCGATGACCAGCTCGAGTTGATGATCCTTTTTTCCACTGGAGACATGTTCCATATGGATTTGACTCGGTTGGTTGAATGATTTCGTCTTCTTGCTCCAGTGCTCCTTCTTCTATTTGTATATCTTGCGTTTGTTGGTTGTCCTCTGGTTCGTGCACCTGTTGAGTTTGTTCTTGAACGGTTGGATTTTCTTTTGATATGTTTTCACCTATTTTTCTCCGATCTACCTCATCATCATTGCTGGCTTTAGGGTTAGTAGCATCAAGGTTAATTATTAAATCACTTATACCGCTACTACTATTGTCATGACATATTGAAGATTCATGAAATAAAATATGTATGGATTCTTCAACGGTGAGAGTTCAATGGTTATAAGCTCTGTATGCTTTGCTCACTGCTGAATGTCCTAAAAAGATACCATTATCAGCTTTTACATCAAATGTGGTGATTTGTGTTTTGCCATTAATATGAATGAAACACTTACAACCAAAAATGCGAAAGTATCCAACTTCTAGCTGCTTGCCGGTCCATATTTCATATGGAGTCTTTTCATGATTTTTATTGATCATGGACCAGTTTTGAGTATAGCAAGTTGTGTTAATGGCTTCTGCCTAAAAACTTTTGTGAAATACTAGATTCTGCCAACATGGTTCTAGCTGCTTCCTTCAATGTGCGGTTTCTCCTTTTTCGCTACTCCGTTCTGTTGATGTGATCTTGCAGCTGACAGTTCATGTTTTATGCCATGATCTTCAAGATAAGATGAAAAGAATTGGTTCAGAAATTCAGTTCCTCTTTCATTCCTAATTCTGTCAATTGCTTCACTTCTCTCATTTTGAAGTCTTTTGAGCAGCTTGATTAGTTTGGCGGCGGTTTGATCTTTGGAGTTTAGAAATGTTACCCATGTAAATCTGGAGAAGTCATCAATTACAAGAGTATTTTTCTTTCCCCCTAAGCTCATTACGGGTATCGGTCCAAACAGATCCATATGAATACGTTCCAGACATCTTGTTGATGATTTCTTCCTTTGCTTTTGAATGTTAAGCGGACTTGTTTACCTAATTGATAGGCATTGCAAATTTTATCTTTGGCAAAGTCAATGTTAGGTAAGACAGATACTAGTTTAAGTTTGCTAATGGTAGCAATGGATTTAAAATTTATATGATTGAGTTGCTTATGCCGAAACCAAGTTTATCACCATTTAAGGCAATAAAGCAGGTAGGTGCATTAAGATAATCATCATTCCATTTTACTTTATATGTATTTTGCTCTCTATGACCAGTCAAAATGATATTACTAGCTGTGGTTTTAACAGTGCATATGAGTTTTTGAAACTCAACGGTGTAACCATTGTAACATAGTTGGCTTATGCTTATCAAGTTATAACATATATTTTTTACAAGAATCGCATCTTTAATGATAACTTTGCTGTGGATAATCTTACCTTTTCCCACAGCTCTACCTTTAGAATTATAACGAAAGGTGATTGTTGGACCTTTGTAATTGATTACTTCTGATAAAAGATCTTTGTTTCCAGTCATGTGTCTAGAGCAGCCACTGTCCAGAAACCAGATGTATTCCTCCAACTCCTTTTTCTTTGATATGTGACATTATTGAAATAAGAGATTGGTACCCTTTTCTATTTGGGTCCTGAGTTTATTAGTCCTATAGAAATCCGCACTTGAATTATCCTGAAGGATTTTTCATGGTGTGCCCTATGGTGAGTGCTGTGATGTGCATAATCCGGTGGTGTATGCAGTGTTTTTTCTTTTTCAATATGTTGTTTTGACCATCTGTCATTGTCACTCAACCGGTATCTCTTTTGAACAGGTCGGTTGTTGTGGTAATGGTTAGGTTTAGTTTTTGAATGGTATCCGGTTGAACTTGACTTTCTGTTGGCCCAACCTGAACTGTTGTGAGCGTTAGTATTTGGCCTGCATCTGAGCCACGATCAATTGGATTTAGCATTCTCAATTTCAACGTATCCTAAACCACATCATCTTCTGTTATTTTCAAGATTTACATTTTGAGTGCCTTGATCTTCAGTCTTATCGTGTTCATATAACGTACTAGATCTGACAAATTTAATTGGTTTTAAACCGTCTTTTTCTACTAGCGGTTGAGTTGGTGCTACAGAGGTGCTGCATTCATTAATGCTATAACCTAGTGCGGTTCTGTCTCCGACCGGTTTCTACATCTCATGCATCCAGTAAAGAGAATCAGAGGACTTGTTCCAAGTGTTGACTGTGTTTATCAACCGTTTATTTTCTTTTAACGTGGCATTGAACAATCTTCGCAGTTCGTCATTCTTAGCTGTTAACAGACTTAGCTTTACTCTTAAACTGTCAACCTCTTTTTGATGCGAGCGGCTAGATATAGTCAAATTATTTTTCAAGTTTTGCTTTTCTGCTTTAGCTTCATTGAACTGCTGTGATAGATCTTTAAACTCATTTAACATGTCGTGTAGTGCGGTTACAAGATCTTCTCGTGTAAATTCATCAGAGTTAAAGTCAAATACCATCTCATCGGTAGATTCTTGATCTTCTTTGGCCATGAGACATTATATTGTCTCATCTTCGCTTTCACTTGAAGATTCTTCAGAGATGGATTTTTCTGACTCTGATTCAGCCCATTTGCCTTTATCTTCTTCTGCCCATTTTGTTGTCTTTAACCCGTCTTCTGTCACTTGATTTCTTTTCATCTTTCCTTGGCCTATTGCATTCTGCAATAAAGTGTCCTTTCTTTCCACAGTTAAAACAATCTTGACCATCATCAGTATGTTCCTTGTTGAAGTGAGGTTTGTTCATCTCTGATTGATTCTTACGCATGAATTTGCTAAATTTTTTAACAAATAAATACATGGCTTCATTGCTTAATTGCTTGGCCGATTTCTTAATTGTGGACTCTACGATCGGAAAGTCACTGTGGTAGCTACCAATGCCTTCGTTTGTTGAGAGGTGGATGGTTCTTATTCAGTTCGTATTCCAAGCTCGAACTCATATGCTTTAAGGTCGGCGAAGAGGTCATGAAGTTCCAGCTTGTTTAGATCTTTGGATTCTCGCATTGCTATAGTCTTTACGTCTCATTCTTTAGGAAGAGCTTTCATAGCCTTTAAAACAATTTCACGGTTGGAATATTCTTTTCCTAATGAAATGAGTTCGATGAAAATACCGCTGAACATTTCGTCAAATTCTGCCAAAGTTTCTCCTGGCTTCATTTTTGTATCATCAAATTTTTGGATGGCAACAGTCAACATGTTTTCTTTTGTTTGATCATTGCCTTAACATAATTGAGCGAGTTTTTCCCATATTTCCTTAGCAGTAGTGAATGTCTTGATTTTGGAAAACATATTTTGTCCAGAGTCTTGTAGAGGATATCTTTTGCAACGTTGTCCAGGTTTGCCTTATTTTTATCCTCAGCTGCCCATTCGGATCTGTGCTTTTCTACCATCTGAGGAGAACCTTTGGTTGTGGCGGTAGCTGTATTTACTTTCAAGATTTTCATCGGCCCATCGGTGATAATATACCACATATCATCATCTTGGGCTGCTAGATGTGCCTGCATACGAATTTTCTAATCATCATAATCTTCTTTACAAAACATAGGAATTTTGTTGAAAGATGTCATAAGTGTTCAAAAGATATCTGTGTTTGAGAAAACTCCGCTCTGATACCACTTGTTAGGATCGGGAAAGAGTTTAGAGAGGGGGGGGGGGGGGGGGGAGAATGAACTCTTTCAAATTTTCTGCTGTAAAAGGTTATCAACCTTTTTTAGGCGGTTGAAAATTTTTCTCAAACGGTTGGAATTGTGAACCACTATTAAGTGTGCCAAACGGTTCACAATCTCCAATAAAACTTAAACACAGTAACATGTTTAATCAATAAATATAGACTTGAAAAGTAAGTGTTTGCGAGAAATAAGATGACACAAGGCTTTCATGGATGTTCGGAGTATGAATACTCCTATGTTACCCCTTCTTCCTCTTTAGGAATGATTCAACTAAAAGACTTTGGCTTTACAATCTTCTTGCAACAGCCCACTCCAATCAGGACTTATCACACTGCCTATTTTGGAACTCTTAGTTATCACTTTACACTTCTGGATTTTAAGATCACTTAGTTCACCAGACACCAAAACTTAATCAAATAACCAAGAGGTTACTGATATGAATAACAATTTGGTTTGATTAGCACGAAAATGATCCTTAGATGATCGAATGTATTTCTATTCACAGCATGATGATTGAGCGATGAAGTACGTAGACTTTTGATAGCGCTCTGAGATCTTTAGAGTATACAAGCAAGCAATAATTTTTCGGCTGTGAATCAATGTTCTTCTGCTAGCAAAATCCTCCATTAATATACACGATTTTCTTAATGGTCGGGAAGGACAAGCAACGTTAACCTGATCATCTGAACAGATGTGTTTTTGTCGACTTTATGAGAATTAATTCTTCGCATTTAATTTTATTTTTTCTTAGCATAGTTCTGAAGCACTTTTCTAGAAGATTTCCATTTCTGGTAACTAGTTTTAGCGTCAGAACTTGAAGTTTATACTTGATCATCCTTTTCTGGGATAGAGACATAAATTCATATCATTTTTGGGACTCGTGAAAGAATAAGTTGACTTCGAGGCGGTGTAATACTTTGAATGTGTAGAGCCGGTCAGAGAATGTTTTAAGCAATAAATAGTTTTCTTTAATGAACCGACTCCAAGATTCTTTTTATCCAGACGATTGAATTTGTCAGCGGTCTGAAATTCACGCGTTTTATACTTCTTGAGCTTTGGCTGGTTTTGAAGCTGGGCGGTTGAACTGATGCTTGTTACAACGAGCTGTCTTGATTTTATCATACACCAAAATTCTTGGGTAAATAATGTTTTTTATCATATTATATCAAAAAACATCAAATTTAAATTTGACTTTTAAAAATAAATTGGAAAAAATTCACATTTAATTATGTATTTATTTCCTATTTGTTTCAAATATTAATGCGGTATGTGAATACATTAATAATGATAGTTTTTTATAACAAATTATTTTTGACAAAAAAAACTGTCTATATATATGTGTGTGTGCAAGCACTTCCATGCGGCACTGAAGATTTGATTGTATACACTGTTGCGTCAAAGATGGGAATTGGAACTGTACTGATGCAGCGTGGGAAAGTAATCTCTTATGCTTCTCATTAGTTGAAATACTACGAGAAGAATTGGCGGCTATAATCATTGCATTGAAAATATGGAGGCATTTTCTGTATGGCGAGAAATGTGAAGTTTTCACAGACAACAAGAGCTTGATATATCTATTCTCATAGAAGGAACTCAAAATGCGGAAGAGGAGGTAGTTAGAACTTGTTAAAGATTATGATGTGACCATTAGCTACCACACAAATAAAGAAAACGTCGTTGCAGATTCTGTGAGCCACAAGTCAGTTTCTTCTTTGAGATCATTAATTCAGAAGTCGTTCTTATTGGATTTTCAGAGGAGCGAGATCACTATAGTAGAGCAAGGGACCATCGCTAAACTTCTAGATTTGGTTATTCGACCTACGTTGAAAAATAGGATACGAAGAGAGCAGCCTAATGGCAATCAGTTGATGGAATTGCGATCCAAAGCCGATGAGAAAGGAAATACAAAGTTTGCGGTGAACATGGATGATTTGTTAACGTTTAGAGGTCGAATATGTGTTCCCAGTGGTAATGACATTCGACGGGATGTTTGACAGAAGCTCATACCGCCCCATACTCGATACATCCATGTAGCACCAAGATGTATCAGGATCTCCGACGTCTATACTGGTGGCCATGTATGAAAAGTGATATTGCAAAGTTTATATCCGAATGTCTAACATGTCAGCAGGTAAAGATTGAGCATCAAAGACCTGCTGGAACTTTGCAATCTCTCCCAATACCTCAGTAGAAGTGGGAGCACATTACCATGGACTTCGTAATGGGACTTCCAAGAACACCGAAAGGTTACAACTCCATCTGGGTGATTGTTGACAGGTTAACCAAGTCGGCTCATTTTCTTCCGGTCAAGACGACGTTTACAATGAACCAGTATGATGAAGTCTATTTAGCTGAGATTGTGAGATTTCATGGTATCCATGTGTCAATTGTATCTGATCGTGACCAGAGGTTTACTTCTGAATTCTGAGCCTTGGGCACCAAATTGGCTTTTTGCACAACATATCATCCTCAGAATGACGGGCAGTCAGAGAGGGTGATTCAGATTCTTGAAGATATTCTACGAGTCTGCACGATTGATTTTCCTGGTATCTGGAATTTAAATTGCCACTTGTGGAATTTACATATACAATAGTTATCAAGCGACGATTGGCGTGGCACCATACGAGGCATTGTACGGCAAGAAATGTAGGTCACAGTTGAACTAGGATGAAGTTGGTGAAAGAAAGATGTTAGGACCAGAATTGGTCCAACAGACAGCTGATGTGATTGCTTTAATCCAGGACAGAAACGGCCCAATCCAGACAGAAAAGCTATGCCAATATCCGAAGAAGGCCTTTGGAGTTTGAAGTTGGAGATCACGTATTTGTCAAAATCGCCCCTCTCAAAGTCATTACGAGATTTGGCAGGAAAGGAAAGCTGAGCCCAAGATTTATCGGCCCATTTGAAATTCTGGACAAGATTGGAGAAATAGCATATCGTCTAGCCTTACCGTCGGACTTGGATAGAATCAAAAAAGTATTTCACGTCTCAATGCGCAGGAAGTACATCTTGAACTCTTCCTATGTTCCAAGACATGAACCGTTGGATATGATGCCAAACTTGAGTTATCAAGAAGTACCAATCCAAATTTTACATCGCAAGGTTAAAGTACTGAGGAATAAGGAGATAGGCATTATCAAGATTCTTTGGCATAATCAGTTTGTTGAAGAAGCAATGTGGGAGACAGAACAGGAAATGAAACAGTGATATCCTGAGTTATTCGCACAGTAATAGCAATTTCAAGGACGAAATTTCTTTAGGAGGGGAGAATTGTAACACCCAGACATTCGTATGTATATGATGTAAGGTAATGATTATGATTAAGTATGTTCACTATTCCTTTTAGGATTTATTATGGTGATAGTTTTGGATATGTAATGTAATGGTGATGGTTTATGGCTTCAAGTTATGATATGAATTGTAATGAATGATATAGAATGGATAGAGAATGGATGTGTAGAATAGAAAATTGATCTTGATTCAAATTGGTAATGAAAATGCAGAAACAGTATGAAAAATGTGACAGTAATTGTGGTTTTTGGCATAAAGATTAGTATATTGATCCAAACGGTTTCAGGCCACTTCCATTAGAAGGATATGATATACGACTATAACTTTCATGTTTTGAGTTTTCTTCAAATCATTAGGTAGAAAAGCCAAAAGTGGCCCGAAGTGTATCGTGTGTTTTGTCATTTCTGCAACGACACATGTTGGGAGAATGAGCATAACGTTATAATCAAACCTTCAAATGACATGAGGCCAATTTGAGATGCAAGCCAAGACATAGGGCTACAACTTTCATGGTTACAACCTTTTCAAATTATGAAGGGAAATGGCGTTTCAGAAGCGATCGTTATTGTAGCTGTGTGCAGAGCGTGCTCGGGCGGTAAGATTTGACCGCCCGAGTGCCAACACAGTGCAAAAGCGTGCATTTGGTATTTTAAGGATTAAATCGATTGAGACTTCATTTTTCCTCATTTCCCTTTTCTTCTTTCTCTTCTCCATCGATTGAAGGCTAGGTTTCTTCTTCATCTTCTTCTCCTCTCATTAAATCAAGCAATTAATCTTAAATCCGGAGTTGAAACTTCATCTTTTTAGTGAAAGGAACAAAGGTAAGTGGTTTTACTTCTTGTTCTTGAGTTATTGATAGATGGTAAAGTTGGGGGATGATAGTTGTGATTGATGTATTGGAATCAATGGTTATTTAAGGTTATTATTTGGGTGTTGATGGTTAGTTATTGGGTTTATTGTTGTAGGATCATCGTCAAGGTTTAGGAAATCAATTGCTTCAAGTGTTGTAAGTGGAATCATTTATTAAATGCTTCACATGATCCTATATGTATGTGTTTTGATGATTTTATGACGTTAACTCCTTTCAATTTCTATTAATGGTATATATTTGTAAATATGTATATATGGTAGTGCAATTATATGCATTTTTGAATGGAAGTAGTTAAACTTTACATGATGCCTATAATGTGTTCAATAAAATTCCTGAATGAAGTTTTATGTTATTAAATGGCTAGATTGATAGTGATAGTAGCAGTGTTGCCTCTGGAAATTCTAAATCCGCCATGTAATTGTCCAATTAATGAAGAAAACATCTGCTCTCTTATAAGTTGCATTTTGTGCAGAGGTACATGTCCCTCCTGTAAGATTCGTTTTTATGAAGATGGTTGGCAATGAATGAACTATCTTATAAGAACTATCAATTCTTCAGTTAATCAATGAAAATGAATATAATCCCTATGTATTGTTGTATTATGATTCTTGACAGGTGATATTAAATGATGTTTTGACGTTTATGAAATGAGGAATATAATGTTTTCAACAAAATGAAATTGAGGCTACATTTTATGTTTTACAATAAAATGATATATATGTATATTGTTAGTATTGATTTCATTTGCTGAGTTTTATAGTTATTCCAGTTATGTTCATGTGATGCAGGCACAGGTAAGAAAGATTGATCATCCCTGAGTTGTCGAAGCGAGAGAAGAGAATATGTCAAACTTTGGGAGATAATGATTGGATGCTATTTTTGATGTGTTAAGCTTTTGGTTATTTTAGGAAGCATTGAAAATCTTGTTTTGTATTTGAATTAGAAATACGTGTAGATACTAGATTCACTAGTATCTGATGTATATGAAAATATTTTGCATGTGTTTTATGTGTTACCTGAGGTAAGTGGCATGTCCTAATTGCAGGGAGATGCTGCCAAATTTTTTTAAAATTACAACTTTTCTCCAAATTATATTTAAAAGCTTCCGCACTAATTATGTATTTTATTCACAAGTAATACATCCTCTGCTGTCGACAATTTGGTATGTGTGTACGTGCATTATTTGAATGGATGTGTAGCCTCAATAATTATGATATGTCATGTGTGGAAATGGTTTTTAAACTAATATGTATTATAAGATCATGCCACCTAAACATAAAGCATCAGAAGGGGAGGATGGTACATCATCTAGAGTGGTTGATGAATTTATAAAATTACTGAATGAATAGGCCAAGGTACACGGCGAGCAAATCCAGGATGGTATTTGATGTACATGAAAATCTTTGCATGTGTTTTATGTGTTGCCTGAGCTAGGTGGCATGTCCTAATTGCAGGGGGATGCTGCCCAATTTTTTTTAAAATTACACATTTTCTCCAAATTATATTAAAAATCTTCCGCACTAATTATGAATTTTAGTCATGAGAGTTACCCAACCATTATACCTTCACAACCATAACAATTCCTTAAAAACAACCATAAAACTAACAATACCACTATAAACCACCCTTACCATGTGAAATATCCATTACAATACCATACAATAATAAACCATGAATATACCATAACCATATTGATGTCGTAATATGAAATACCAACCCTTCCAAAAAACTGCACAAGAACCATAACAATAACCATATATCTAAAACACCAAACCAAAGAATAACATCATTGAAAATTTAGAAGGATAAAAGGTTGGGATATTACAGATCATCCATAAAATCTTGTGTCCTCTTATTTCAGTTTTATTATATCTATCAGTCAGTTTATTTCCGCACTTTTATTGTTACCTGATTGATATAGACTTACAAGATTCTTGAGTAACATTTTATCACTAAACTGACTCATAAAAAGAGAAAATGTTGTGAAAATTGTTAGTGTTTATTCAACCCTCCCCCCTTCTAAACACCTTTTTTACCTTTACCCGATCCTATCAAGTGGTATCAAAGCAGTTGAATCTTGTTCCTGAATATTCCAATAGACAAACTGATTACATGTCTTCATTCAACAAAATTCCAATGTTCTCTAGAGAGGATTTTTATGATTGGAAAATCAGAATGCAGGCTCATCTAGCTGCACAATATGATGATATGTGGTACGTTATTATAGATGGACCCATGAAAATATTAAAGGTAAACACTACTGTTTCCATAACTGATGGGGCACCACACCGCATTAAAAAACCCTGAGATGAATGGAAAACTGAAGACAAGAGAAAAGCCAAGTTGGAAAACGTGGCTAAAGATATTTTGTACAAAACGCTGGATAAAGTCACTTTCAGCAAAATAAAAATGTGCAAAAATTCTAAGAAAATATGGGAGAAACTGATTTAGCTCTGCAAAGGCAATGAGCAAACCAAGGAGAATAAACTATCTGTTGTTGTTCAAAAATTCAACAATATCAAGATGAAGATCTGAGAATCCATGCACGAATATGATAAAAGAATTAGTAGCATAGTAAACGAACTGAATGCACTCGGAAAGGTGTATTCAAATAAAGAGGTAGCACTGAAATTAGTCAGAGGTGTTCCCAAGGAATGAGTTGTTAAGACCATGGAAATGAGAGAATCAAAGGACCTGATCAAGGTCGAACTTCATGATTTATTTGCTGATTTAAAAGCCTACGAGTTTGAGTTGCAAACCAGAGAAGGGGAACCTTCTACACCAGCTGCTACAACTGCCCTTACTGCTGTCAAACTGGAACCAACTGGTTCAGTTGACAAATCTACTGATCAGTTAAGTAATGACGCTATGTCATTATTTGTCAAAACGTTTGGAACATTTATGAGAAGAAATCAAGGAAACTTTCAAAGACAATATCAGAGAAATAACTCCAAGGAAGAACCTAATGCTTGCTACAATTGTGACAAAGCTGGTCACTTTATTGCTGACTATCCTAAGCCAAAGAAGGACAGTCGAGGCTCAATTGAAAAGGTAAAGAAATCTTACGAGCACAAGAGAAGAACTAAGGATGATAAGAAATCATACAGAAAGAAACATGATGTGCTTCTAGCAGAGGAAAGCAAGTTCAAATGGGCGGAATCTGACAATGATGATTCAGAACCGGAGAGCTTGAGCTGCTCCAGTGATGATGATGAAGAGGTGAAGTGTCTGATGGCTGATGACACAGAACTGGAATCAACTAGTCAACATGAATTGGACTTTAGTTCAACTGACTTCAAACGAGATGGACTTATTTCTACACTTCATGACATGTTCAATGAGTATCACAAGCTTTCCCTATCTTTTGATAAGGCCATAGCAAAGCAAACTGATTCCAAAAACGATAAAACTTAAACTGATGAATCAGTTGATCTGTTGAGTCTTAAACAGGAGATTGCCGAGCTGAATGCTGAAAGAAGCAAGAATCAATCCATGATTCAGTAGTTCATGCTTGAGAACTCAAAGCAAACTGAGCTTATTAAGGCATGGAATAAATCAATTGTTGCATTAGCTGAAATAAACAAACATCAGTTATTGATAAAACTTGTTCAGGGTTTAGCAACCAAGATGAAACTTTCACCAGTGATACTCAGCCAAATCGAACATGGGCAAAGGGAAATGTATTCACTTTGTAAAATCAGTTGCGGTACAAGAACAACTTGAGCCAGGTAAACCAGTTGTACAACCTATTAAAAATAAGAAAAGGCTAGAAGGTATGGTATTGGTTATAGCCCAAATTTTTCAACTGACCCACAAAGTTAGTCACCAAAAAGGTTCAGCAATAATTACCTGAACTAATCAAATGACTACTCCAATTAGTATAATAGTAAGCCAGTTCAGAAAAGATATCGGCTAAACAACCAGTTAAACAATGCTAAAGCTCATATTGCTTCATCTGTACACTACACATCAAGCACACACAAGCCGAGAAAAACTATTTGAATACAACAACTGGAAAGTCAGTTAGACTGGTCCAAGTCTAGGTTCCTAAAGGACTAATTAGTTTAAGACCCAAATAGATGTGGATACCAAGATTATCTATTGTGTGTGATTGCAGGTGATAGGTACAAAAAAAGAATAAAACTGGTATTTGGACAGTAGATGCTCATGTCATATGACAGGGGATGCAAATTTGCTATCCCAACTGATCAAATACACTGGTCAAAACATTAGTTTAGAGACAACTTCAAAGGTAAATCTGTGGATAAAGGTAAGCTTATCCATGGTAATATTACTATCAAAGATGTTTTACTAGTTGAGAATTTGAAATATAACTTGATTAGAATCAGTCATTATGTGACAATAAATTCTCAATTCAGTTTGACAAACACACTTGCTCAGTTAAAGACTCAACTGATGAGGTCATCCTAACTTGCAATCGTTGTGGGAACACCTACAAAGTCAGTTGGGCTGATCAACTTTATGCACCAGTTTGTTTTATAGTTTCCGAATCTTCTAAAACTAGTTGTGGCATAAGAGGTTTAACCACCTAAACTTTAAATCTATTGCCCATCCGAGTAACCATGATCTTGTAACTAGTTTGCCCAAACTAGATTTTTCAAAAGATAAAATTTGTTCACTGATATGTGTCAGTTTTACGTACTTTATTGCATTGGTCTGTGTGTGTTTTGCATGATGCATACGTTATTTCAATCGCATTCTGTCCATTTTAGAGTAAATATTTGCATTTTATCATATCTCACTTGGACATGATGAATTTGCAGGAAAAGTGACCGGAAAGCCGAATATGGAGCAAAGTGCGAACCGAAGCAAAAAGGGAGCAGAAAAGGCGGCGCTCGAGCGGTACTTTTATACCGCCCGAGCGCGAGAGGTGAACGGCTGAGGAGAAATCCCGAGAGGTCGGCGCTCGAGCGGTTGTTTTGTACCGCTCGAGCGCGAGAAGGAATTTACAAAGACCAAACAGACAGAAAGGTCTGCGCTCGAGCGGTAGTTTTCTACCGCCCGAGCGCGAATGCGGCACTTCCCAAGGAGATTTACAGAAGGTGTGGCGCTCGAGCGGTACTTTTATACCGCCCGAGCGCCACCTATTTTTGGCAAGATTTCATGCTCGATTTCTTACCTTAGTGGGAGGATGGCTTGAATGGAAAGTTATGTGAGACGTTTGTGGAGTCATTCAGACATATTCAGACTGGATTTTGCAGCCGTCACACGCTTTTGGAGAGAACTTTGCGCTTGGATTGAAGATTTGAAGTTTTCCGAGCACCGTTCTTCGCAGATTTCGTCTCGCCTAGTATTTCTAATCTAGTATTTCATTTTAAACATTGTTGCATTTAATTTTACTATGAATTTTAGTAGCTAACTTTATTATTTGTTGGGATAAAAGGGGATCCTACCCCGAACGTTGATTTAACTTAATTGATATTTCGATTGTGCGTTATTCTTGATTTTACTACTGTTTTACTGTGTCATTAAAGCGTAGCTAACTTTAACGACGTTTTCGTATCACGAGTGAGTTCGAGAGAATAACGAGTGATAGGATCGAGTAGTATAATTCGCGGATCTACAATTTACATAGATATATGAAATTGGATACGTGTCGATAGTCAGAGTCCTTAGGGTCGAAAATTAGGGGATTTCATAGATCGAAATGCGATTCGCTCTTGATAAATAATTAAAGTTATTTAATTACTTCATTGAGTAGAATTAGTTTGACATAGCTCGAGAAAGTGTGTTCAATAGATTAGAAAATCCTGTCGGAAGCGTAGATCACGATCGAACGAATTAATTAATTAACGAGGGGTAGGTGAACCGAGATTCCCAACAAATCCATTTTTCATTGACTTTTACTCAACCATTTTAGACATCATATCTCATTACTTGATTTTGAATTTTTTATTTGCATTCTTGTTTGATTTTAGTAGTAATAAAACAATCAAATCACTTTTCGTTGCTAAATGTTCAATAACTGAAAATAACAATTGTAAAACACAGTCTTCAGTGGAACGATACTTGTACTCACGTACACTATATTATAACTTGACATCGTGCACTTGCGATTAATTTTGAGCATACAAAATCATATTTTTATTGGGGATTTTACTGTGCAAGTTTTGCTCGATCAAGTTTTTGGCGCCGTTGCCGGGGACTGTTAATCTACAATTTTATTTTTAGTTATTTTCTTTAGCATTATTTTATTTCTCTTGAGATAACACTTCATATTTTATTACAGATATCTCTTCCAGTGCATGCCAAAGTCACTTGACGTGGAGCTTGAGTTTGATCCTGAAATTGAAAGAACCTTCCGCAGGAGAAGACAACAACAGAGGCTTAAAGAACTGATGGAGAGACACGAGCCAGAACGTGAGGAGGAACAGCGTGAAAATAGACAAGTCGAGATGCCACGCCGCATACCGATGCTGGAGTATGCCCAACCTTCTTTGGAGGGTGCACGCCCTAGCATTGTGAGACCTATCGTGCGGGCAAATCACTTTGAAATCAAACCAACCATAATCCAGATGATTCATAACACAGTCCAATTCGGAGGAACTGCAGTGGATGATCCAAACACGCACATCGCGGATTTTCTTGAAATCTGCGATACTTTTAAATTCACTGGAGTTTCTGATGATGCTGTTAGATTGCGTTTATTTCCTTTCTCCTTACGTGATAAAGTTAAAGCGTGGTTAAATTGTTTGCCTGTAGGTTCGATCGCTACATGGGAGGACATGGCGAAAGCTTTTCTCATCAAATACTTCCCTCCCTCCAAGACCATGAAGCTGCGGGCAGACATTACAACATTCGCTCAATTCGATTAGGAATCTTTATATGAGGCATGGGAACGCTTCAAGGACCTACTACGAAGATGCCCACATCTCGAGTTACCACTTGGGTTAGTCGTTCAAACATTTTATTACGGTTTGCTTACTCCTAACCGTACTATGATAGATGCTGCTGCGTGTGGGAACCTTTTGAGGAAGACTGCGGAAGAAGGATATGAGTTGTTGGAGGAGATGGCTGCTAACAGTTATCATCCTCAATCTGACAGGAACAACCAGCGGAGAAGTGCAGGAGTGCACCAGGTAACTGATTTTTCTGCTATTACTGCACAACTTGATGCTTTAAACAGGAAAATAGACGGCTTGAATGTGGGTGGCACGGCGATGCGTCTCCAAGAGATATTCTGTGAAAAGTGTGGAGGGGAACATTATGCGAAGGATTGTCAAGACGACAATCCATTCTATGTGAAAAATGAGGCGCCAGTGAATCAAGTAGGAGTCCACAACCGCCCAAGGCATGACCCTTATTCGAACACATACAATCCTGGGTGGAGGCAACATCCTAACTTCTCATGGGGCGGTCAAAACAGTCAGACTAGACCGCAAGGAGGACAACAATATGGCAAACAACCGATGTATAGATCCGATCCTCCTAGAGAAGAAAAGTCCAACTTGAAGCAAATGATGTCTAAGTTTATTTCATCCACTGAAACTAGACTTCAAAATCAGGATACGTCGATTAATGGACTTGAAAATCAGATTGGTCAATTAGCGAAGATGATAGCAAGTAGAGAGCTAGGCACCTTGCCCAGTAATACCGAGACTAATCCAAAAGAGCAAGTGAAGGCCATCGAGTTGAAGAGTGGGAAAGTCTTGGAGTCAAAGGAAAAAGAGAAAACTCAAACCGTAGATGAGCATACTGCGACATCAAAAGGTAAGTCTTCTAACCCTACACTAGCACCCACTACACAACCAAAAATTGTTATACCTCCTCCTTTTCCTGCTGCATTGAAAAAAGCAAAACTAGATGCACAATTTGGTAAGTTTCTCGAGGTGTTTAAAAAGTTGCATATCAATATTCCCTTTGCCGATGCTCTAATGCAAATGCCTAGTTATGCTAAATTTTTGAAGGATATCTTAGCAAATAAGAGGAAGTTGTAGGATCATATGACAGTAAACTTAACTAAAAATTGTTCCGCTTTGGTGCAAAAAAAAATCCCACCTAAGCTAAAAGACCCAGGGAGTTTCTCTATTCCTTGCATGATTGGTGATGTTGTTTTTCGAAAAGCTTTGTGTGATCTCGGTGCAAGTATTAATCTTATGCATTTATCTGTGTTTAGGAAACTTGGGTTGGGAGAGCCAAAGCCAACGAGGATGTCGTTACAGCTAGCAGACAGATCTGTCAAGTATCCACGGTGAGTTATTGAGGATGTGCTAGTAAAAGTAGATAAGTTTATTTTTCCTGCTGATTTCGTGGTGCTAGATATGGAGGAGGATATGGAGATGCCCTTGATTTTAGGGAGGCCATTCCTTGCGACTGGCAAGGCACTGATTGATGTGCAAGAAGGGAAGTTAAGATTGAGAGTGGGCGAGGAAGAGATTACCTTTGATGTTTTTAATGCACTTCAGCACACACTGCATTCTGATAGTTGTTATAGAATTGATTCTTTGGATGCCTTTGTGTCTAACTATGTGCAGGATGCTTTGAGAGATCCTTTGGAGGCTGCTATCACTACTGAATTGGGAGAAGATGATTTAGACGACGAAAAAACTGAAATAGTGGCATACTTGAATGCCAACCATCCATGGAGAAGGCCAATGAGGATGAGGTTAGAAGATTTGGGAGATCGAAAAGAATTGATCCCACAGAAATCAAGCCTGGAGGAGCCACCGACGCTCGAGCTGAAGCCACTGCCTCCACACCTAAAGTACGTATACCTAGGTGAGCGTAACACTTTACCTGTCATTATTTCTGCTGCTTTGACAGAGGTGATGGAGGACAAACTGTTGAAAGTCTTGAAAGCACACAAGGGTGCGTTTGCGTGGAAGGTGGTGGATATCAAAGGATCAGTCCATCAGTCTGTATGCACAAAATCTTGATGGAAGACAAGTACTCACCTCTTGTGCAACCTCAGAGAAGATTAAATCCAAAGATGCAAGAGGTAGTGAAAGCTGAAACGATTAAGCTTCTCGATGCAGGTATTATCTATCCTATATCTGATAGTGCATGGGTAAGTCCGGTTCAGTGTGTGCCAAAGAAGGGTGGGATTACTGTGATTGCAAATGATAATAATGAACTAATACCCACCAGAACTGTTACGGGATGGCGTGTATGCATTGATTATAGAAAATTGAATGATGCCACACGAAAAGACCACTTTCCCCTTCCCTTTATTGATCAAATTCTTGAGAGGTTAGCGGGTCATGAGTTTTATTGTTTTCTAGATGGGTATTCGGGGTATAATCAAATCACCATTGCACCTGAGGACCAAGAGAAAACCACTTTCACTTGTCCTTATGGAACTTTCGCTTTTCGCCGCATGCCGTTTGGTCTTTGTAATGCCCCTACCACATTTCAACGTTGCATGACCGCTATATTCCATGATATGATAGAAACTTTTCTTGAAATTTTTATGGATGACTTCTCTATTTTCGGCCCTTCTTTTGATGACTGTTTGCAGAACTTGAGGGTGGTGTTAGTGAGATGTGAGGAGACAAATTTGGTGCTAAATTGGGAAAAGTGCCACTTCATGGTACAAGAGGGAATTTTCCTAGGGCACAAGATCTCGGAGCACGGAATAGAGGTGGATAAGGCGAAAGTTGAAGTCATCAAGAACTTGCCACCTCCGGCGTCAGTAAAGGGAGTTAGAAGTTTTTTAGGCCACGCCGGTTTCTATCGGCGGTTCATCAAAGATTTTTCAAAAATTTCCAAACCTCTATCTTCCTTACTTATGAAAGATGTGCCATTTGATTTCAATTCTGACTGTTTACAAGCATACCAGAATCTGAAAGAGCGCTTGGTGACAGCTCCTGTCTTGGTAGCACCGGATTGGGATCTACCTTTCGAGATCATGTGCGACGCCAGTGACACTGCAGTGGGGGCCGTACTTGGCCAGCGGCAAACAAGGTATTTCACACCATTTACTATGCAAGTAAGACCTTAGATGAGGCTCAATTGAATTATGCAACAACTGAAAAGGAATTACTTGCAGTAGTGTTTGCACTTGACAAATTTCATGCATACCTTGTTTTGTCCAAAGTAATTGTATTCACTGATCATTCTGCCCTTAAATACTTACTTGTTAAAAAAGATGCAAAGCCACGCTTACTTCGGTGGATCTTACTGCTACAAGAGTTTGATTTAGAAATAAGAGATAAGAAGGGTGTCGAGAACGTTGTGGCAGATCACTTGTCTAGATTAGAAATTATTTGTGATGATTCTGTTGACCATGCTATCAATGATTGGTTCCCTGATGAGCAACTCTTTGAGGTGAGAAATTGTCCATGGTATGCAAATTTCGCTAACTTTCTTGTCACAGGCACACCTCCACCAAACCTATCGTTTCATCAACGAAAGAAATTCTTTTCTGACGTGAAATACTATTTTTGGGAGGAACCGTTTTTGTTTAAAATTTGTGCAGATTCCATGATAATACGGTGTGTTGCGGAGGAAGAGTTTGATCAAATTCTCAACCATTGCCATGACCGTGAGGTAGGTGGTCACTTCGGACCAACAAAGACGGCATCCAAGGTACTTGAATGTGGCTTTTATTGGCCAACTCTCTTTAAAGATGCTCGTTCTTACGTGCTACATTGTGATAAATGCCAGCGGTCAGGTAACATCTCTAACCGTCATGAAATGCCGTTAAATAATATCATCGAATGTGAGATTTTTGATGTTTGGGGAATAGACTTTATGGGACCGTTTCCTAGGTCTTTCACGAAAAAATACATTTTGGTTGCGGTGGATTATGTGTCTAAATGGGTAGAGGCGGAAGCGTATGCCACTAATGATGCTCAAGTGGTCCTAAAATTTTTAAAGAAAAACATTTTCAACCGATTTGGAACACCACGAGCAATCATTAGTGATGGTGGCACGCATTTTTGCAACAAACTATTTGAAAAACTTTTGAGCAAATATGGTGTCACACATAAGATATCTACCCCTTATCATCCCCAGACGAGTGGTCAAGTGGAAGTGTCTAACCGAGAAATTAAGCGGATTTTGGAGAAGGTGATAGGTGTCAATAGGAAAGATTGGTCGGTGAGGTTAGACGATGCTCTTTGGGAATATAGGACTTCTTTCAAAACACCAAGGCACGACACCGTACAGATTATTGTTTGGTAAAGCATGTCACTTACCTGTAGAGTTAGAGCATCGCGCATATTGGGCAACAAAAGCACTAAACTTTAACTTTACTGATGCAGGTGAACGACGGTTGCTTCAACTAGATCAGTTGGAGGAATTCCGAAATCTAGCATATGATCTCGCACTAACCTACAAGGAAAAGACGAAGAAGGCCCATGACAAGCGGATCATCGAGAAAGAGTTCAAAGAAGGTGAAAGTGTCCTACTCTACAACTCCCGGCTGCGACTTTTTCCCGGAAAGTTGAAATCACGATGGTCTGGTCCATTTGTGATTTCGAAAGTATATCCATCGGGAGCTGTAGAATTGAAAGACGGGAAGGATGGGACATTTACGGTCAATGCCCAGCGCCTGAAGCACTACATGGGTGGCACAATTGAGCCACAACTTGGAATCACCCGGTTCCAAGACATGCCGAACTAGACAGACCGACAGTCTAGCTCTCGACGATAAATTGAGAACTTACTTTCCTTTCCCTTCTCTTGCATTTAATTTAATTTTCTTTTTCTTTCGTGTCAGCTTATTTATTTTACTGTTGTTTTATTTAAAAAAAAATTAAATTGTGAATTTTCCCAAGAACTCGGCGCTCGGGCGGTAATGTTTTACCGATCGAGCGCGGAGCAAATGCAAAATGTCCAGAGAGCTTGGCGCTCGGGCGGTAATATTTTACCGCTCGAGCGCGAACATTTGCCTCTAAAATTTTTTTCCCGAGGACTCGGCGCTCGAGCGGTAGTTTTCTACCGCTCGAGCGCGACGACTTTTAAAACCCGATCTCCCCTTCCCCTTTCCTCATTCTGCACGAAATTCTCCCCAATTTCACTCCCAAAATCCCTAACTCCTCTCATATTTTTCCCTTTTCGATTTTCTTGTGCAGGCACCACCATCTTTACTCAATTTTCCGGCGGCAAGGCACAATCTCCCTTGGGAAGCAAGAACACAATTCTCCAATTCAAAGATCCAACTTGTCCAACACAATGGCTCCTAAAAAGCAAAGAGGTAATCCTAGCTCCTCCTCTTCATCCTCATTTGATAGGGCACGTTTTGTTATTATGGAGGCTAGGGCTCGATACGAGCATGCCAAAATTCACCGCAACCCAATAGCCGAGAGGGGAGTCCGGCGACAGTTGGAGGACAGATACTTGGATATTATTGTTGGTTTGGAAAGAAGGGGATGGGACAAATTCGGTGAGCAACCTAAGGCGGTGGTAGTCTCTGTGGTTCGCGAATTTTATGCCAATGCAGCGGAGGGGCGAAATGGTTTGGTGTTTGATAGGGGTAAACATGTACCGTATGACTCGGTGACGATCAATGCACTGTTAGGGACAGCGGAGGTTGACGACTCCCACTTCCAGACATTAGTTGCCAACCCGAATTATGATACGATTCTCGCCACATTGTGCCATCTGGGCGCAATATGGAAACCATTGGGCGGCTCGCCGAGTTGTTTTGACAAGAAGTATTTGAAAGCCGAAGTTTCCCTTTGGTATTTATTTGTGGCTCGGAGAATGATGCCGGTCTCTGATAAGCACGAATTATATAGCATTTTAGGGATTTTATTTTGTCGTATCCGTGCTTATCTGGCATGTTTTATTCCGAGTTTTGCGCTTAATTCGTACTATTATGGCAAATTGTAGGTTTGACCAAAAGAGGAGGAAAACCAAAGAAATGAAAGAAATGTCAAACTCCGCAATGCCACGTCAGAAATACCTGGAAGAATAGGAAGAAAGCATGAACCAAACACAGACCCTTACACGGACCCCGTGTAAGGGTCCGTGTCATTCAACCACAAAAGAAGAATTTTGCCGAAGAGACACGGACCCAGACACGGACCCCGGAGACAGGTCCGTCCCATTCACTTGCCAAGACACAATTTACAGAGCCTCGACAGACCCCTTGACGGACCCCTACACGGGGTCCGTGTCCCTCATCACCCGAGAACCCAACTTACAGTATGTGGACGGATCTCCAGACGGACCCCTGCACGGGGTCCGTGTCAGCCATTCTCGAGAAAGAAAAATCCAGAGCCTACACGGACCCCTCTCCGGATGCAGGCACGGGGTCCGTGTACGCAATATCAGATCGAGATTTTGGCGAAGATTTGCTCGTGATTTGGGAGAGAATAAAAGGAAAAAGAAGACCAAACAATTGGGTTGTTGAATATTCGAGGCAGCCGACTTTGAGAGAATAAAAAAGAGGCACAAGCTTTGAGGCTTTTTAATACGGCGACGACTGGGAAAAACGGGAGGACAAGACAGTGCAATTTACACGCAAGATCCGCGCACCATCATTGAGACTTCTCTTCTCTTTTATTTTCTTATTTTTAGACATGAATTCAAACATTAAATTTGATTTTAGTTTTGAATTTATGGAGTAGTTTTTCTTGTGATCGGGACCACGATAGGGACAAACGACTGATTTTGTTTATTCGTTGGATGGTTTGTTTCATAAATTATTTTATGTTATTGATTGATGTTTGCGAAATTTTCGTGCTTTTAATTTGGCCAATTATTTGCATGTTTGTCGTTCGATCTTGACTCGAAAGGGAATAGATTGAATTTAGCTTCAAAAATATTAATCAACACACGGTTAAACCGACTAGAAATAGTATTCGGTTTCAGTGTGCGATTTTAGGCGACAGCTGTAATTCTATCGTTGATGCATGCGTTTTTGTTTAATTAAATTCAATTAGAAATAATTGGACTGTTAAATTAAAATAGGATTATAAATTCTAGAAATAGATTTATAATTAAATTAGAGGATTACATCGTGACCTCGAATAATTGTTAGTCGAATAATTCCAGTACTTGAATTTAATCAGAGTTTGTTACCGTTGTGTGTTCCCGGTCATTCTATTTAAATTTGAAAATCCCACGTTCTAAGCTTCTCTGATATTTGACTTAGTCATTAAATTAGCATAAATTAGTTTAAAAATTTATTTAGTTTAAATAACAACAAATCGCTCGTTATTGCTTGCATAGATTAAATAAAATAATTGAATCTTAGAAATTAAATAATAGTCTCTGTGGGATCGATACTTGGACTGTTCGTCCATTTACTATAACTTGACCTAGTCCGCTTGCTAGAATTAATCCCAACCGAATTCGCCGGTCAAGTTTTTGGCGTCGTTGCCGGGGACTATTTATTTGATATTAGGATAAATTATTTGTTTGAGACTAGGCTTTTACTCTTAGTTTAAAATTTATTTATTCTTTGTATAGCATTTTAATTACCATTGTTTATTCTACTTATTCTCTTTTGGAGCTTGAATCGTGCACTTAAATTTTTGATTTCAGGGGTTAGCTCGTGTTATATGAGTCGTGCTCAAGACGTCAGGAATCTAGTGCCACTTGATCTTGAGATTGAAAGCACTCTCCGCAGTATCCGCAGAGCCCGAAGGAACAACAACTTGACTCTGGAATTTGAATCTGAAGCAGAATCTGAAATAGACCGTAAACCAGAAGTTGAGGAAATGGCCAGAGAAGAGGATAACCGTACATTGATGGAGCTTCATCGACCAGCATTTGAAGGTTATGGGTCTAGTATCATCCGCCCTACGATTGAGGCAAATACATTCGAGCTGAAGCCAGGCATCATCCAGATGATTCAACTCCAAGTCAAATTTGGAGGATCACCGTCTGAAGATCCTAATGCACAACTGGAGAACTTTCTGTCAATCTGTGACACAATCAAGTGCAATGGGGTGAGTACTGATGCCATTCGACTCAGATTATTTCCATTCTCCCTACAAGGAGAGGCTATGGAGTGGCTTCGAGACCTTCCAGCTGGTTCTATCACGACATGGGATGGACTGGTCGAGTTCTTCATGCACAGGTTACACAGTTGAGATCACATCTTTCAGGCAGAGAGACGGGGAATCACTGAATTCAGCATGGGCAAGATTTAAAAATTTGTTGAGGATGTGCCCAAGACATGGTTTTTCGGTAGGCCAGCAAGTTGAGACATTTTATTATGGGGTAGATCCTTCTATGAGATCTATGCTCGATGCGACAGCAAACGGAAGTTTGTACAGGAAGACGCCAACCGCAGCGCTCGAAATCATATCTAATATGGCAGAGAGCAATATGGGTTGGCAAGACAACCGCAGGGAAAAGAAAGTAGGATTCCTTGATATGGATGCTCTGACAGCAATTACAGCGAAACTTGATGGATTGACGCATCAGATGGCACAGTTACAAGCACAGAAGTCAACACCAGTCAGGTCAGTGAATCAGATTCAAGGAAGTGCAGAAATGGTTGGTGGTTCATCTAGTGACATGCCATTCATGCCAGATATGTCTTGTGAGGGAATACAGTGCTTTGGAGGGGACTCAGTTCATTATGTGGGAAACCAAGGTCGTCCACAGTATAATCCATACAGTTTCTCATATAATCCGGGCTGGAGGAATCATCCGAATATTGGATGGAAGCAACCTGAGACTTCTGTTGAACAACTACAGTTTAATCCTCCACAACATCCTACGCAGCAAAGACCTCCTCAATAACCACCTAAACCTCCACAAAGTGCTGGTCCTACTATGCCACCTGGTTTCAAGCCACATGATAGCAAGTCGAATCTTGAGGATATGCTTGCCAAGTACATAGCTGGGAATGAAATGAGATGGCAAAACCATGATGCCATGATGCAAAGAGTGGAGACGCAACTAGGGCAGTTAGCGACACAAATGGCTACAAGAGCTCCGGGTACACTACCAAGTGACACGGAAAAGAATCCAAAAGGTGTCAATGCAGTCATGGTTACGTCTCCCATAAAGCAGGAGGTGATCGATGTTGAAGGAGAGGTGAAGGAGAAGGAATTATCCAAGCAAGGGTCAAATGCCGCAAGGGAGAAAGGTAAGTCTCCGAACTCGAACTCGAATATTGATATTAAATCACTCCCATTTCCCCAAAGAGCAAAGCAACTGCAATTGGATACTCAATTTTCAAAATTTCTTGAGATTTTCAAAAAGTTGCATATAAATATCCCATTTGCAGAAGCTTTAGCTCAAATGCCTTCATATGCAAAATTTCTTAAAGAAATTTTATCAAACAAGAGGAAATTGGTTGACTTTGAGACAGTTAAGCTTTTGGAAGAATGTTCTGCAATTTTACAAAATAAACTCCCTCCGAAGCTTAAGGATCCAGGTAGTTTCTCTATCCCTTGCACTATTGGAACTTCAAATTTTAGTAAAGCTTTGTGTGACTTAGGCGCAAGCATTAACTTGATGCCATATTCGTGTTTTGAGAAGCTGAAAATAGGTGAGGTGAAACCAACTACAATTTCCCTACAGTTAGCTGATAGGTCAATTAAATACCCTAGGGGAATAGTAGAGGATGTCTTAGTGAAGGTCGACAAGTTTATTTTCCCAGTGGATTTTGTTGTGTTGGATATGGAAGAGGATCGTGAGATTCCTCTTATTCTAGGAAGACCGTTTTTAGTCACTGGGAAAGCCCTGATAGATGTACAAAAGGGTGAGTTGATGTTGAGACTGAATGATGAGAGTGTGGTGTTTAATGTTTTTCAGTCCATCAAATATCCTAATGATACATCTGATTGTTTTAGAATCGATGCTACTGACGAGCTTGTTGAGTGTGTTTTGCAGGAATTAATAGGTGAAGATCCTTTGGAGATTTGTTTGACTGATTCATGCACAGGAGAGTTGCAAAATGAGGATATTAAGGAATACATGCAGTATCTGGAAGCAGGCAGACCAATTTCAAAGACGGTAAATTCTAGGATTGGGGAGCTTGGGCATATCCCAAGACCTTTAAAGTCATCCATCGAAGAAGCCCCAATCCTAGAGATGAAACCTCTCCCTTCGCATTTAAAATATCTATTTTTGCGTGATAATGAAAAATTACCAGTGATTGTTTCATCTACTTTGACAGGTACGGAAGAGGAAAAGTTGTTGCGTGTTTTGAGGGATAATATCAAAACTATAGGATGGAGTATTGCAGACATTAAGGGGATCAGCTCTTCTATGTGTATGCACAAGATTCTGATGGAGGCCGATCACAAGACATCTACTCAGCCTCAAAGGCGTCTGAACCCGGCTATGCAAGAAGTGGTGAAGAAAGAGGTGATTAAGCTACTGGACGCAGGTATTATCTACCCGATTTCTGATAGTAGGTGGGTCAGTCCAGTACAGGATGTTCCAAAGAAAGGTGGGATCGCTGTGGTGAAAAATGAGAATAATAAATTGATTCCCACGAGAACTGTTACAGGGTGGCGTGTTTGCATCGATTATAGAAAACTTAACGACGCCACCCGTAAAGATCATTTCCCCCTCCCGTTTATTGATCAAATGTTGGAAAGGCTAGCTGGCCATTCTTTTTATTGTTTTTTGGACGGCTATTCTGGTTATATGCAAATTCCTATTGACCCTGAAGATCAGGAGAAAACCACTTTTACATGTCCTTACGGGACATTTGCATATAAACGAATGCCATTCGGTTTATGTAATGCACCCGCAACTTTCCAACGATGCATGATGGCAATTTTTCATGACATGATTGAAAATTTTATTGAAATATTCATGGACGATTTTTCTGTCTTTGGCCCGTCATTTGACTCCTGTTTGATGAACTTGTCTAAAGTCTTGGAGAGATGTGAAGAGTCAAATTTGGTCTTAAACTGGGAAAAGTGTCATTTCATGGTAAGAGAGGGAATTGTGTTGGGGCACAAAATTTCTGAAAATGGGATTGAAGTCGACAAAGCTAAGATTGAAGTGATAGAGAAACTCCCAGCCCCAACAAACATTAGAGGAGTGCGTAGTTTTCTAGGGCATGCAGGGTTTTATAGACGTTTTATCAAAGATTTTTCTTGTATTGCTAAGCCACTGACCAATTTACTGATTAAGGACGTAAGCTTTGATTTTTCTGATGAGTGCGTGCAGGCATTTCAGGTTCTGAAAAAGAAATTGATCACAGCACCTGTGATGATAGCACCTGACTGGGGGTCGCCATTTGAGGTGATGTGTGACGCAAGCGACACAGCTCTAGGGGCAGTGTTGGGCCAAAAGAGGGATAAATGCATTCATGTCATCCACTATGCTAGTATGACGTTGTCCGCTGCCCAACTGAACTATGCCACTACAGAGAAGGAGCTTCTTGTTGTGGTTTTTGCTCTGGATAAGTTTAGATCATATTTGATAGGGAGCAAAGTTGTTGTGCATACCGATCATTCGGCCCTGAAATATTTGATGGCTAAAAAGGATGCAAAGCCAAGACTAATTCGCTGGATTCTTCTTTTGCAGGAATTTGACTTGATGATTATCGATAGGAAGGGAACAGAGAATCAGGTTGCTGACCATCTCTCGCGTCTGGAGAATCCGAACAAAGGTAATGAAATTATTCGGGATAATTTCCTGGACGAACAACTCTTTGAAATCGACAGCTTACCATGGTATGCCGACTTTGTTAATTATCTATCAAGTAAGTTCATTCCTCCCCATTTTACATATCAGCAAAAGAAAAAGTTTTTCTCAGATTTGAAATATTATTTGTGGGAGGACCCTTATTTGTTTAGAATATGTGCAGACGGCATAATTCGTAGATGCATTCCCCATTAAGAGGTAAGTGAAATTTTGTTTCATTGTCATGCTGGTCCGGCTGGAGGCCACTTTGGGGCAACTAGAACTGCGTCCAAAGTCCTCCAGTCTTGTTTGTATTGGCCCACACTATTTAAGGATGCACATGAATATGTCACAAAATGTCCAGATTGTCAGCGCACAGGTAACATATCTAGGAGACATGAATTGCCTCTTACTAATATCTTGGTGTGTGAAATTTTTGATGTTTGGTGTATCGATTTCATGGGTCCGTTCCCGGTTTCTTTTGGGAATAAGTACATTTTGGTAGCCGTTGATTATGTGTCTAAGTGGGTGGAGGCACTTGCATGCAAGACTAATGATTCTAAGGTGGTTGGTCAATTTCTAAAGAAAAATATTTTTTCACGTTTTGGAACACCTAGAGTCATTATTAGCGATGGGGGTACTCATTTCTGCAATCGTCAATTCGACAGTCTGTTGGCAAAGTATGGGGTCCGACATAAGGTGGCTACACCTTACCATCCTCAGACTAGTGGCCAAGTCGAGGTATCAAATCGAGAGATTAAGCGCATTCTTGAGAAGACTGTCGGTACTTCAAGGAAAGAATGGTCTAGCAAACTCTACGATGCACTTTGGGCTTATCGCACTGCTTTTAAAACCCCCATTGGCATGTCTCCTTTTGAACTGTTGTATGGGAAATCATGCCACCTCCCTCTTGAACTTGAGCACAAGGCTTATTGGGCTACTAAATTCTTAAATTTTGATGCTAAAACCACAGGTGACAATAGAGTTCTGCAGCTGAATGAATTGGACGAATTTAGGTTGGAGGCCTACGAGAATGCCAAGCTTTACAAAGAGAGAACCAAACGCTGGCATGATCAAAACATCGTCCATCGAGAATTTGTGGTAGGACAACTGGTCCTGCTATATAATTCTCGTCTAAAACTGATGCCCGGTAAGTTGCGTTCACGGTGGTCAGGACCATACACTATCACACAAGTTTTTCCCTACGGAACAGTGGAGATCACTAGTACAACAACTGGAGCTTTCAAAGTCAATGGGCATAGGCTGAAGGTCTATCATGGTGGTGCCATACCCGATAAGCCGACCACAGTGGATCTACAAGAACCAAACTGAATCAAGGGAGCACAGTCAGGCTATCAACTCTAAATTTAGCGCTTACTGGGAGGCAACCATGTGTTTAATTTTATTTTTCTTTCATGCTTTAGTTTATTTTATTTGTTCTAGTTTACTTTCTTTTTGTTTTTCTAGCATTGCTCGAGAGCTAATCTCAGTGAACGGTGGTGCAGGTAATTTATCTACTAGAGGTGGAATTTCTCAAGTGTGGTAGAATCTATCAGGGCGGTCGGCTTCAAAACCACAAATTGACCAGGGAAGTTTCTGTACAATTCTTGCATTTTGTGTGCTTGTGTTGGGATCTATAGAATTGTACACGCATGGCATCGCATTTGGGTTGGTTCTTATATTTTAAAAAATAAAAATAAAATTTGCAAATTTCGTTTCTTGTACAGAGCCTCCACGGACCCGCCCCCGAACCCCTACACGGGGTCCGTGTTCTTAACCTTCGAAAGTGCCAATTTCCCGAGTCTGTACGGACCCTGCCTCGGACCCCTACACGGGGTCCGTGTCTGTCACTTTCAAAATAACAGAAATCCAGTATGTACACGGACCTGTACACGGACCCCTACACGGGGTCCGTGTCCTCAAATTTCGGGAATTCACAGAATAAAATCGCGAATCTCCCTTCTGAAATCCCTAACCCCCAAAATATTTTGCACACACCGCCCCACCACTCGCACCGCCGCCTCGTCACTTCCGCCGCTCACCGCCGCACCGCCACCACCTGCTTTCCCCGCTCACCTATCGGACGACCCTACTCCGCGGTGTACTCATCTTTGTTCCGGTAAGCGCAGCTCACCTACTTTCGATTTGCCAATTACCAGTGTCGAGGATTTTGTGCTACCTACACAAGTAAACTTATTGCGGATTTGTCGATTGTTGTTGCACACTTGGGCTGTGGCTTAATTTACATCGGGTGTGTTCTATTTAATTGCATTGGAATCCGTTGGATTGAGTCGTACTACTCGTTGGGAATTATTGGACTGGTGTATTTTGTTTCTCGGTGTGTTTAAGATTGGTGGTTTGGATTACTGGTTGTTCTTTGTTGAGGGTTTTCGCTTGTTCTTGAAATGCCTCCTCGTCGATTCACGAGTAAGCGTGCACGAAGCGAGGCTTCATCCTCATCTCGACATGCCAGAATTGAGTTTGATTCCTATAGATTCACATCCCTCGAGAACTCTGACTGGTACTCGGCCCTGCACGAGAACGCAATGATTGTTGAAAAATCTATCCATCCCCGGATTGATCACGAGGTACCAATACGGGCTGAATTCGAGAAGTTTGGTTGGGATCACTGTTGGACATCACCGGTCCCTACTTCCCCGAGTTGGTATGGCAATTTTATGCCAACTTTGACGACAAGAGTACTACTGGGATGCAACACATCCGCACTTTCGTCAAGGGGGTACCTATCGAGTTTCACACTGCCTATCTAGCCGCTCTGTTGAATGTACCAAATGAGGGCCCCCCGGTGAGTCATAACCAGCTAGATATGTTCTTCTCTGACATCACCTTTCGGATCCCCGAGGCCCGCCATCGTCTGTAGTACTTCACTTCCCAGACCGGGTCTCGCTCGAGTGTCCTACCCACTTCCCTCCCATTGCTTGATCGCTTAATCTGTTATTTCACGGGAGCTAACATTGTACCAAGGAAACCCGGGAACAACGAGGTCAGAATTATAGATTTATACATTATCGATAAAATGTTGAATGGGTTGGGGGCTATTCCTGGGATAACGGTGGCTTCGATCATACTCGCACATATGCGCTCTGTCGCACATATTAACCCCACCAAGAACAAGCGCCCATATGCCCCTTTTTCGATCATCATCTCCAGGATTTTAGTGGCCCACGGCGTCGATCTCACCGGCGAGACGTCCCTCGCCCCCACTTCTACACAGATGCTCACCCCTCAGGCTATGCAGGGGATGTATTTCATTTTCAGGCAGGGTGCGTGGTATCGGAACCCTGAGAGTCCACATATCGACCATCATCCCCGTGACCCACCGGTGCCCCCGCCTGCCATCGATGACCGCGCCTGGGATGCCCGTGGGGAGGAAGAAGCGGCATTGGATGCTCGAGCTGGCCCTAGAGCTGACGTACCCCCTAGACTGCGCAACTCGCAAGCCCGGCGCCAGTTTTACTCATCCATACTCGACTGCATGGACGACATCCGAAACCGCTTAGCTCGTATCGAGCAACAGTCTCCCGACGCCTATGCCCCACCCTGGGAAAGAGCTACTCTCGAGGCATTCATGGACTTAGAGTTGGGATCCGAGGACGAGCAGTAGTTTATT
Organism: Primulina eburnea; assembly: GCF_022965805.1. NCBI lineage: Eukaryota > Viridiplantae > Streptophyta > Magnoliopsida > Lamiales > Gesneriaceae > Primulina > Primulina eburnea. Next base: position 22,396,357 of record NC_133118.1, read on the forward strand.
CTGTTAGGATGTGTGGAGGATGTTATCGTTTTTTTCTAGATTTCGTTTTTTTTTATGTTGTTATCAATGTTTTCAGACTTGATCTTTATCGTTACTCTCATTTGAATTTTGATCGTGTGTTTGTGTGTTTCTCCTATTCCTTTTTACGTTTCCTTGTGTATTCGATGTCGTGCTTTTCAGGAGTTGCTGATTTCTACCACATTTTCACCACTCACTCGCAATTTTTCCAGGGAAGTGTTTTTGCTTTAACTGTCTTGATCGTTCCTTTTATATTGCTTTACACTGAGGGCAGTGTCGTGATCAAAGTGTGGGGGTGGGTCAGTCTTGTTACACATCGTTGCACAACACTTAACAACACTTTTCACGTAGGATGTAACTATTTTTAGACTAAGAACTCTTGTTTCACTTGATAATCGGATTAATTTGTTAGATTTTGGATCACCCGGAAAATTGTTTCATGCCTAGTATTGAGTGAGAGGAATCGTAGTTTCAAGGAGAGAGTCTAACATGAACCAGTTCTGTAACATTTTGTTCAATGCACGTGGTCAAACTTTTACTCATTGATAGTGAATTGGTGAACTGTGAACTTAAAAAAAAAAGGAGATATCGAACAACGATCCCTAGAACTTGTCTGATTAGCCCTCGAAGCGAAAATACGAACGATGGTGACTTAGGGATGATTTAGGCGATCTTTGGACCGTTTGAGCCTTTCTAGCCTGACCATACATCATTCATTGCCCCTAGTAACCCCTTTTGAGCCTGAAAAAAAAATCGAATGGTGTGTGTCAATGACACACAGTTAGCCCCCATTCGTCAGTTATTCAATGTCCCACATCAACTACCTGAATCTTAGCCTATACACTTCTTCCTACCTACATGTGAGAGAAATAAAACTCCTGTGCACATTGAAATGTTTGAATTACTCCAATGGATTGAAGAATTGAGTGAAGGAGTCGATGAATTTTTGTTCATGAAAAAAAAAACAAACAAACAAAGAGAAAAGAAGAAGAAAAAGGAGGAAAATGTATAGTATTGAAAACACCCGAAAAAAAAAATCTGTGGGTGGAAGTTGGTGGACAATGAGAAAGAAAAGGAAACACTAGAGCTCTGAAAATGATGAAAAGACAGTAACTGTTGACGAGTCGAAGGTGGAATGAATTTGCTACAGGAATAATGTTTATTGTATCTCACTTTTGATTCCCTATCTTTTATTGTAGCCGTGAGCCTTGGCCTTACGTTATAAGCTTAAAAAGACCTATTAACCAAGTCACCGTCGTTCAACATTTAGTAGAGAGGGGTATGAAAGTCAAGCATATGGGGCGTTTCGATAAAAAAATGAAAATAAGTGATCATGAAACTAAGTAGCTGGAGATGAGTACGAGTCTGACCTGCACACTACACACATCTTGTTCTGTTGATCCTTACTGGGTAAACGATTGAATCTTGAATTGTGACGAAAACGAAGCTTGTGATATGCGAAGCGTGATCTTTTGACTGGAAGTGAAAGAATTTGATAAATTGAGAAGTTTTTATTGTGGTACTTGAGTTCTGAATCTGAAATATTTTCATCTTTATTTATTGTCTAATTTGTTCGAGGACGAACAAGGGTCAAGTGTGGGGGAGTTGATAAGCACGAATTATATAGCATTTTAGGGATTTTATTTTGTCGTATCCGTGCTTATCTGGCATGTTTTATTCCGAGTTTTGCGCTTAATTCGTACTATTATGGCAAATTGTAGGTTTGACCAAAAGAGGAGGAAAGCCAAAGAAAAGAAAGAAATGTCAAACTCCGCAATGCCACGTCAGAAATACCCGGAAGAATAGGAAGAAAGCATGAACCAAACACAGACCCTTACACGGACCCCGTGTAAGGGTCCGTGTCATTCAACCACAAAAGAAGAATTTTGCCGAAGAGACACGGTCCCCGACACGGACCCCGGAGACAAGTCCGTGCCATTCACTTGCCAAGACACAATTTACAGAGCCTCAACGGACCCTTTGACGGACCCCTACACGGGGTCCGTGTCCCTCATCACCCGAGAACCCAACTTACAGTATGTGGACGGATTTCCAGACGGACCCCTGCACGGGGTCCGTGTCAGCCATTCCCGAGAAAGAAAAATCCAGAGCCTACACGGACCCCTCTCCGGATGCAGGCACGGGGTCCGTGTACGCAATATCAAATCGAGATTTTGGCGAAGATTTGCTCGTGATTGGGAGAGAATAAAAGGAAAAATAATACCAAACAATTGGGTTGTTGAATATTCGAGGCAGCCGACTTTGAGAGAAGAAAAAAGAGGCGCAAGCTTTGAGGCTTTTGAATACGGCGACGACTGGGAAAAACGGGAGGACAAGACAGCGCAATTTACACGCAAGATCCGCGCACCATCATTGAGACTTCTCTTCTCTTTTATTTTCTTATTTTTAGACATGAATTCAAACATTAAATTTGATTTTAGTTTTGAATTTATGGAGTAGTTTTTCTTGTGATCGGGACCACGATAGGGACAAACGACTGATTTTGTTTATTCGTTGGATGGTTTGTTTCATAAATTATTTTATGTTATTGATTGATGTTTGCGAAATTTTCGTGCTTTTAATTTGGCCAATTATTTGCATGTTTGTCGTTCGATCTTGACTCGAAAGGGAATAGATTGAATTTAGCTTCAAAAATATTAATCAACACACGGTTAAACCGACTAGAAATAGTATTCGGTTTCAGTGTGCGATTTTAGGCGACAGCTGTAATTCTATCGTTGATGCATGCGTTTTTGTTTAATTAAATTCAATTAGAAATAATTGGACTGTTAAATGAAAATAGGATTATAAATTCTAGAAATAGATTTATAATTAAATTAGAGGATTACATCGTGACCTCGAATAATTGTTAGTCGAATAATTCCAGTACTTGAATTTAATCAGAGTTTGTTACCGTTGTGTGTTCCCGGTCATTCTATTTAAATTTGAAAATCCCACGTTCTAAGCTTCTCTGATATTTGACTTAGTCATTAAATTAGCATAAATTAGTTTAAAAATTTACTTAGTTTAAATAACAATCAAATCGCTCGTTATTGCTTGCCTAGATTAAATAAAATAATTGAATCTTTGTAATTAAATAGTAGTCTCTGTGGGATCGATACTTGGACTGTTCGTCCATTTACTATAACTTGACCTAGTCCGCTTGCTAGAATTAATCCCAACCGAATTCGTCGGTCAGTCTCGCATAAGAGCGAGGTCCAGAAAGAGCGGGCGGTGCTGCTTTATGCTTTGACCGAGGGATACACCATCAACGTGGGCACACTTATCAATTCACAAATCACACTGAGTGCCCACAACAGTCATGTGGGCATTTTCTTCTCCACCATTATCTCCGAGTTGTGTGCTAGAGCGGGAGTCGTATTTCGCGATGATGAGGAGTGGTTGCAGCCCATGCAGCCTATTTGTGTCGAAGACCTCCAGCGGAAACGAGCTAAGCGAATCAGTGAATTTCCCCCTCGGGAGGAGGACGCCGGTGGATCTAGCACTGCCATCCCACGTCGTCTCCCACCACAACCCCGCAGGCGAACGCATAATGACAAAATGGATGAAAATATTGCCTTCCAAGCACATTAGAGTCAGTTGAACTCGTATGTCACGGACCACCTATCTCACATTGACTCTATGATGCGCTCTTTGCTTGTGCACGGGGGCGTTGACCCGTCGACCATTCCACCGACTCCGCTACCTCCTCCCCCATTCCAATTCCAGTATGATTATTCTCAGCATGGGGAGGCCGCAGGAGTACCACCGCCGGAGCATGATGAGGATGACGCTTGATCAGGGGAGTTTACTGTTTCCCCTCCTTTGCACATTTATTTTTTTTTCTTTTAGTTGTTTCCTGTTTTTCTTTCTTTTCATTGTTTCCGTCTAGCATGTTTATTCGCTTTCATGTTTATTAGTCTGCATTTGTACTTGCATTTCTATGTTTTGAGTCTTTTGTGCAATGGGGACATTGCAAACGTCTAGAATGAGGGGGTCGTTGTACGTTTTTTTTCGTTGTTTGCATTCGTCTGTGTCTTGCATGAGTAGCAGTGATGGTGACATTAGTGAATTGGTAGCCGATGATGATTGTGGGATGAATGAACTGCATGTTACGTAGTCGTATCACACGTTATGAATACCCCAGTGAAATGAAATGTTTATTTTATATGCGTACATTGTGGGTATTATTAGTAGTGTACACGATAGTCGAGTTTAAGATTCTGTGGGAGGAACTGAAACAACATGAGATGCAAGTCGAACTTGAATGAATTTTGTTGACAGTCGCGACCGACCAGTGACATGAAACAGCGTAGATCATTTGAACCCACCGGAATAACTTTCGTCCCAATTGTGCATAATACCTCAAGAGTTACCCCTAAGCCAACCAACCAAACATTCCATATAATTTAGGGAGTACATTTGAGAAAATTATGCACCAAAAAAATGAAAAAAAAAAGAAGTATTACGACAAGAGTGTTGTAAATGAAAAAAGGGGATGTAAGGTGTGGGGGAGCCAAAAAGGGATGAAATCCTATCCCAAGGCTAAATAGATGGAGAAGTAAGGCGTTGAGGAATGTCAGATAAAAATTCTGACAAGTGCATAATGAAAATGATGAGTGTACGTCCCATCTTCTTTAGCCGTTCGAAACCTCATGATATTGACTCCCTAATTCCTGGTGTACAAGCTTGAAAATTAGCCGCTTTGTGTTCACTTGTTGGTCACAACTAGAAACAGAACTCGGGATAGGGAAACTTGCATTGAACTGTTGATTTGGTGGCTCGCATGATTTGCAAATGAAACTGTCTGAAGCACGAGCTAGTGAGACCCACATCACACACACGACCACACTTTCTGGTCAAAATTAAAATGTTATAAGGTGCTTTAAAAGGGGGTATTGGTGAATGTTGTGCTTTGACTAATTAGATGTGGCTCAAACACCCGCTGAGGCAGGAGATACCGGTTTGCTACTTCACCATCGGTTTCGTTAGTTTAATTCTTTCATTTTGTGTTTATTTCGTATTTTGGTTGTGGGTTGTAACCTATTTTTCTTGAGGGCAAGCAAAAGGTTAGTATGAGGGGGTTGATATGTGTCATTTTTACGTGCTTTATTGCATTGGTCTGTGTGTGTTTTGCATGATGCATACGTTATTTCAATCGCATTCTGTCCATTTTAGAGTAAATATTTGCATTTTATCATATCTCACTCGGGCATGATGAATTTGCAAGAAAAGTGACCGGAAAGCCGAATATGGAGCAAAGTGCGAACCGAAGCAAAAAGGGAGCAGAAAAGGCGGCACTCGAGCGGTACTTTTATACCGCCCGAGAGCGAGAGGTGAACGGCTGAGGAGAAATCTCGAGAGGTCGGCGCTCGAGCGGTTGTTTTGTACCGCTCGAGCGCGAGAAGGAATTTACAAAGACCAAACAGACAGAAAGGTCGGCGCTCGAGCGGTAGTTTTCTACCGCCCGAGCGCGAATGCGGCACTTCCCAAGGAGATTTACAGAAGGTGTGGCGCTCGAGCGGTACTTTTATACCGCCCGAGCGCCACCTATTTTTGGCAAGATTTCATGCTCGATTTCTTACCTTAGTGGGAGGATGGCTGGAATGGAAAGGTCTGTAAGACGTTTGTGGAGTCATTCAGACATATTCAGACTGGATTTTGCAGCCGTCACACGCTTTTGGAGAGAACTTTGCGCTTGGATTGAAGATTTGAAGTTTTCCGAGCACCGTTCTTCGCAGATTTCGTCTCGCCTAGTATTTCTAATCTAGTTTCTTTCATTTTAAACATTGTTGCATTTAATTTTACTATGAATTTTAGTAGCTAACTTTATTATTTGTTGGGATAAAAGGGGATCCTACCCCGAACGTTGATTTAACTTAATTGATATTTCGATTGTGCGTTATTCCTGATTTTACTACTGTTTTACTGTGTCATTAAAGCGTAGCTAACTTTAACGACGTTTTCGTATCACGAGTGAGTTCGAGAGAATAACGAGTGATAGGATCGAGTAGTATAATTCGCGGATCTACAATTTACATAGATATATGAAATTGGATACGTGCCGATAGTCATATTCCTTAGGGTCGAAAATTACGGGATTTCATAGATCGAAATGCGATTCGCTCTTGATAAATAATTAAAGATATTTAATTACTTCATTGAGTAGAATTAGTTTGGCATAGCTCGAGAGAGTGTGTTCAATAGATTAGGAAATCCTGTCGGAAGCGTAGATCACGATCGAACGAATTAATTAATTAACGAAGGGTAGGTGAACCGAGATTCCCAACAAATCCATTTTTCATTGACTTTTACTTAACCATTTTAGACATCATATCTCATTACTTGATTTTGAATTTTTTATTTGCATTCTTGTTTGATTTTAGTAGTAATAAAACAATCAAATCACTTTTCGTTGCTAAATGTTCAATAACTGAAAATAACATTTGTAATACACAGTCTTCAGTGGAACGATACTCGTACTCACGTACACTATATTATAACTTGACATCGTGCACTTGCGATTAATTTTGAGCATACAAAATCATATTTTTATTGGGGATTTTACTGTGCAAGTTTTGCTCGATCATTCACCATGTCAGTTTGGAAAGCAAGTAAGATCTTCATTTAAAAACAAGGGTTGTATGTCATCTTCTTGATGCTTAGAACTGCTAAATATGGATCTTTTTGGTCCTATACCAGTCATGAGCTTAGGGAGAATGAAATACACCTTAGTACTCGTGGTGATTTTCAAGATTTACTTAGGTTATCTTTCTTAAATCCAAAGACCAAACTACTGCACAACTGATTATTCTTTTCAAAAGACTATTAAATGAAATATCAGTTGGGATTGATCGAATAAGGTCTGATCGAGGGACTGAATTCATCAATCAAAATATTTCACAATTTTTAGAAAATACTGGGAACAAATATTAGATCTCAGCAGCAAGAACTGCTCAGAAAAATGGTGTAGCTGAGAGAAGAAATCGGACCTTTAAAAAAGCTGATAGAACAATGCTTGCTGATTCTGGTATTTCTCAAAGCTTTTGGGTAGAAGCAATAAACATTGCATGTTACACTCAGAATAGATAAATGATTAATAAGAATTATTTGAAAACGCAATATGAGATCTTGCATGGACGCAAAAGCGTGGTTTCTTATTTCAAAATATTCGGATGCACATGTTTTATTCTTGATAAGTGTAAAAATCATTTAAAAGCTTTTGATGCTAAATCTGCAAGGAAATATTTCTTGAGTATTCATCAGTTAGTAAAGCTTACAGAGTTTTTAACAAATGCACTTTGAATGTAGAAGAGTCTATTCATGTTGTATTTGATGAATCTGTGCTAACTGATAAGCCAACCGATCCAGTTGATCTCTTTACGGATATTAGTTTGGAGGATGATAATGAAGAAGAGAATCACATCAATCAAAATATCTTTCAAACACCAGAACCAAAAGTGTTGGATCAATCAGTTGAACAAGAAATTGTTAATGATATCAGTTGGTGGAGCAAAATGATAATGATGAGTTACCAACTGATACAAAAACAACTGAAACTGAAGAAAATATTTAGTTTCCAACCGAAGAAGTTGCTGAGTTGGATGCAACAAATGCTGAGTACAGATGGAAGAAATCACATCCACCAGAATTGGTAATAGGTAATCCATCTGATCCGGTAAGAACTCGGAATCAAATGTTTAATTTATTTATTCATTCAACTTTCGTTTCCCAATTGAAACCTAAGAAAACTGATGATGCTCTTGCTGATCCTAACTGGATAAATGCCATGCAAGAAGAGCTAAATCAGTTTACCCATAAAAATGTCTAGAACCTAATTCCAAGACCAGTTTCTAAAACCATTATAGATACAGAGTGGGTATACAAGAACAAACTGAACGAAGATGGTTCGGTTGTGCGCAACAAAACGAAGCTTGTAGCACAAGGATATAGGCAAGAAGAAGGAATAGATTATGATGAAACTTATGCACCAGTTGTAAGACTGGAAACAATCAGAATGTTCCTTGCTTATGCCTCATTCAAGAACTTTAAGTCTACTAGATGGACGTGAAGAGTGCATTTCGGAACGGTCAGTTGCAGGAAGAAGTATATGTTGAACAACCACAAAGTTTTGTTAATCACTCTCTTTCTGATCATGTTTATCATTTGAACAAACCATGTATGGTTTTAAAAAACCTCCAAGAGCTTGATATGCAACTATTTCAAAACTCTGAACTGAACATGATTTTACTGTTGGATCAGTGGATAAGACTCTATTCAAATTTTCAAAAAATGATCACATTTTACTTGTACAAATATATGTTGATGATATTATTTTTGGGTCAACTAACCCCAAATTATGTGAGAAATTTGCAAAATTAATTCAAGAAAAATTCGAGATGATTATGATCGGTGAACAGACATTTTTCCTCGGTCTGCAAGTGAAGCGACTGGAAACTGATACTTTTATCAGCCAGACCAAATATATGAAGGAATTGCTTAAGAAATTTCATATGGAAACATATTCAGCTGTAAGTACTCCCATGAGTTCATCAATCAAACTAGAAAATGATAAAGGGGAATATAAGTAGAGACGAAACTTTACAGAGGTTTAATAAGTTCATTATTGTTCCTAACTGCTAGTCGTCTTGATGTAGTATTTGTTGTTTGTATGTGTGCTAGATTTCAAGCAGATCCAAAGCAATTGCATTTTTCAGCTGCTAAACACATCTTAAAATATCTTAATAGCACACAAAATGTGGTCTTATTTTATTTTAAGGAATCTTCTTTCAATTTAGTTGGATATTCATATGCAGATTATGCAGGATGTAAGCTAGATCGTAAAAGCACCAGTGGATCATGCCAGTTTCTAGGAGACAGACCGATTTCATGGTTCAGCAAGAATTAAACATCCACATAAACTTCAACAACTGAAGTAGAATATCTTGCTGCTGGAAGCTGTTATACAAAACTGATCTGGATTCAAGAACAACTGAAAGACTATGGAGTCATTGCAAAAGAAACACCAATATTTTTTGATAATACAAGCACGATTGAAATTGCATACAATCCATTTCTTTACTTTATGACCAACCATATCGATGTCAGGCATCACTTCATCAGAGATCATGCTTTGAAGAAAGAAATAAGGATGGAATACATACCAACTGAATAACAAGCAGCTGACATCTTCACCAAACAGTTACCAGAGACCAAGTCTTCTCATTTTCGCAATATTCTTGCTTTAGTTGATCTGTCTTAATTATATCAAAGATAATCTTGTTATGTCAGTTTTTGTTAATTTTTATTCAGTTAGTCAAATATCAGTTAATAACTATTCAATTAGCCATTATCAGTTAGTTCACAGTTTGTCAAATGATCTCTCTTAATATGCAAATAAGGAAAGAGCAAAAAATCAAAACAACAATTTTATAAATAAAATCTTTCACATATTACACGATTCAATTCCCTTTCTACAGCATCTTGCCAAGAGAACATCCAATTAGACAATGCTTTACAGGAAATTCTTCTGTAGTCTTCCGAGAATATGATCTTCTCCAGCATCTCTACTCCTGCATCAACATCAACTCCAACAGACCTTCATCAGTAGCAAGATCTGAAGTGTGGATCACATTAATACGTTTCTCGTACTTTATCTCAGTTGCCCTCTGTTTATCAGTAGCAACAAACCCTTCTCGATGAACAGTTTGGAGGTCTTGAACTTTAGTCCAGGTGGACATGACTCTCTTAAGGACATAGCTCTCCATAGCTTCCTTCTGTCTCTCCAGACGAAGAAGGTATTTGCACAAATTTGGTGTTGCGAGCGTGTCAGGTGCGAAAATGCACTGATTTATGTGAAAATGATAAAAAATCTAACTTCTAAAAATTCAAGCGACGTGAATTCTAAATTCGACCGTCAGTTCTAGTCTCTTAAAACAACTATAACGCCATAACGAAGAAAAACTATTGGAATTTGATGAAAATAAACCCCTTACATAATTTGTATCAACAAATCAGTAGGAAATTACAAAACACGACAATATATTAAAGAAAGCTGATGAAATCTAGACGAAGAAGGCTAGAAATTGGAATGAAAAATATTTCAGAAATAAGACGCTTGAAAATAGAATTCTGGAGAGTATTTTGCCAGTTTTTTACTGTAGAGTTGTGTGTAGAGTCTTTTGTTCGTGTTTGCCGATCTCTTTTCTCCCCATCGTTGTGCCGTTTCACTCCACTCCCCCATGATCCACGTTCCCTGTTTTTCCAGCAACGATCTCAACCTCCCACGTTATTCTCTCTTTTGGCGCTCTGTGACCAGTTTTTGAATCGATAAAAATCAATCCGCCACACTTAACGGGCCTATATAATTTAATTAGCATTGTGATTAATGTGGGCTTCATAACTAATTATTTTTAGCCCAAACAATTGCCCCCCGCAAGCATTGGCCCATTGGGCCAAAATGCTTGTATGTAAACCAGTAATTCTTTTATTTGGAATGGCCCGTGAGAATTTATCGTGGAGTGGGCTAATAAGATTGGGTCGAGCCCAACTCTTTATTGATTTCTTCACGGCCAATATTTTTCTTCTCGCTCGTTGCTCTTCGCTCCCTGCTGCTATCAGGAGGTCGTCGCCCTTAAGCCCTTCAATTTTCTCTGCCTCCGCTCAGTCCCCTTGCTCTAATCGCTAGTGTGGAACACGCCGCTTCGTCCGATTGCTCAACTGAGGCGTCTCTCATTCGCGTTATTTGCCAAATCGCCTTCCGCCGTCAGCGAGGAATCGCGCTGTTATTTAGAATCAATTAGTCTTGCCTCTGCCGTCGTCTCCCCTACACTGTGGTTGCCGAACATTTCACGATGGCTTACGAATCATCTCCGGTGCGCCCTTCTGAACCAAGTGTTGCGGGCGCATTCTCTGTCTCGACCGCCACCTCCATCGCGTAGCCCATCGCGTTTGCTGGCCCTGCTATGGTTGCCTAGGGTGTAACATTGGCTCGACGCTATCTTTCGGCACCTCTCCGTGACTCCAGCGCCGCAGGTTCACCTTCTTCTCAAGTCAATGTGTAAAAGCCTGGAAATCCTTACTTTGATAATTTGCGGAAAATTAAAAATTTTCTTTTTAAAAGAACTTAAACGGTATCATTCATAAAATCACTGGTGAATCAAGTTCAATGTTTCAAATTATTGCAGCGGAAGAAAAATAAAGTTGCCAACAATAACAACTTAAAATTTGTCCAACGACTGTTAAAATTATTAGCGGAAAAATAACAGCTGCTGCACTGAGGTCCTCGGGTGCCACTACTGCCGACCCCAGCTGGCTCACTGGTCCCCGCCCTCGGCCCTGGCCTCATCAGTACCTACAACAATCAAGTCTAGTGAGCCTAAAGACTCAGCATGCATATATCGCAGGTAACGAGTAAAATCTGAAGTAAAATATGCATGGGATAAAATATCATGTCATGAGGCATGATGAAAATAATCTGTACTCATGCTGAAAATAATATGTACTGAGCAATTATAATACGTGCATAACTGAACTGATAATCACAGTAAAAACGTTTGCTCCTTGGAGCCCTGTACTGAAATAACTGGTAAAATTTTCTGTTGAGATTATGTTTTACGCCTGTGGCCACTGCACTAAGCTGAACTGATCAATAACTGGCTACCGGGGAGTCTGAAACTGAACTGAGCTGGCCGGTCACTGGCGACCGGGTGGTACCAAACTGAACTGAGTGATCATTGGCGACCGTATAAAATAATACTCCCACATAGTGAATAAACCACAAGTCATATCGCATAAATCTCAAAAATAATCATTTTCTAGTTTTCATGCACGTAATATAATTAACTGGCATAATGAAAAATCCTGTAATTTTTTTTCGACTGGATTGGATTGGATCGTCCCCCAGGCTCGCTACAACCTAACCGTGAAATGAAAAACATGCAAATGCTCCAACTTGGCCAACTATGAAATTTGCATTCGAAAGATGCGACTATGACGCCTAATGACTTCGTATTTAATCATGACTCCGAGCCAACCTGAACCGACACTGAACCGACCCTATAGTCATGATTAAAATACGCTGAAAAATCATAAAATAATGCTCCTAAAATGATAGGGTCGAAATCTAGGTGGAATGGAGGCCAAAACACGAAACGCTCTTTCGAGAGTCAATTTGGCACATCGCACCGTAAATTCTCGTACGACCTCAAAAATGATCCGAATGACAAACGGTCAAAAACATGACCTTCCTAACTCAATGAGGCATTGTCCAGTCCAAGGCCATGGGCTAAAAGCCAACCAAGAACTCAAACGAGCCTTCTATACGACACAGCAACTTGCTGTAAATTTCCAGCAGCTGCGCACCCGTGCGTCTTGTGTTGGTTTCGTGTCTTTCGGCCATTGGGGTGTGAGCCACCGACCAGAGACCCTTACCAACATCCTAAGGAATGATTTGAACCATGGCTAAGGGCTTTTGGCCAGCCATAATTCGCACCATTCCAGCAACCAACCAAGAAGATCCACCGAGAGCACATTTGATGCGCGTGTGGTGGGATTTGCTTGCTCGTTGTCTCGTCTCGTTCCAGTGGCCATTTGATTGACCATGGCACGATCTAGACATCTAGGGGCATGGTATGAACCGTGGCTAAGGGCCATAGGCCAAACAAGATTCACATCAAACCACACAAAACTCGAACACACATGCTGTCCAAAAATCGAAGGGCCGAGAGGGGAGGGGGCTGTTCTTGCTTCGTTGGTTGTCTAGCGTCGTTCCAGTGGCCATTTCATTGATCATGGCACGATCTAGACATCTAGGGGCATGGTATGAACCATGGCTAAAGGCCATAGGCCAACCAAGATCCTTACCAAGCAACAAAAGAAACGAACCACAAGCTGTCCAACAGAAGTAGCCGAAGGGGTATAGGGGCTGTTCTTGTTGTTTATTTAAAAACCGATGAGCCATGGACCAAGCCACCAAAAAGAAGACTTAGTCACGGCTTAGACATGCTAGGGGAGTGATCCAACCATGGCTAAGAGCCCTTAGGGCAGCCAAGATCAGATCCAACCCCATGACATAAAAACTGAAATTTTCGAACCCAAAATCCTGCACCTATGGGGAGCTTGCTGTCATTTCGGTTTCCAGCAAGTGTGGGGGCTGAATGAATGGACCAACATGGTCCTAATGCATCCTATTACATGTCTAGGAACAGCCTTGGGAGCCTGGAGTCGAACCAATACCTGAAATCCACAACACGAAGCAAACCATGAAGCTGCCCAAGAAAACCGAAAAATCTGCATGTTGGTTTTTCTGAAAATTCTTGTCATGTTTCGGTTTTATCATGCTGAAATCTGATCATGCACTTAAAAATACTGATAATATGACTTGATTGAGGTTTAGAAAAAGTATATACATGCCTTGGATTCGTTTCGAAAGAAAACGAAAAGAACGAAGCGATACGGCGCGGAGGAGGTGGAGCGATTTCTTTTCTTGCTTGCTACTGAATTTTTCCTCTTGTTTCTAGCTATGCAACCCTCGGTTTTCTACTCTGAAATGGCTCTCATTTTCGGTCTTGGAGGGGTGAGAATGATGGTATGAAAGGTGAGGGGCAAGATCCACAAACAAAGGGTTTAAATGCAAGACAAAGTCTACCACTCATTTAATATTTGCACATATTTGTCAAGTCTTCTTGGGGAATGCCTTGGCCGATTCTTACATGGTATCCAAGGCTTGGATATTGCTTAATAACTAACTAATTAAGGTTTGGTTAATAATTGAAAAGATTAGCATGCTAAAATTTACATGGAATGGGTCAAAGGTGAGTTGGCAAAATAATTGTCTAGGTACTAAGGGGTGGCCGAATTTCTTGGAAATAAAATGAAGGGAAGTGTTGATTAAGAAGTAAATTTACAATCCTTAAAAGCCTTATCTATCCTTTAAATAATTTAGTGAACTAACCCCTTAATTATTGAAACTTAAATGAACTAATTTTCTACTCACCTCAAGTTGAATAAATAATTTCTTAAGCCTTCATTATAACTTAAATTAACTTACTTGCTAGCTAAATTAAATTCTGAAAATATTTTCTGAATCTTAAATTTTATCTCTAAACTCCAACTCCAGTCCGGCCTCACTGAAATAACTGAAATGGTAAAAATCAAACTATTGCATGAAATAATTAACTTAAGTAAAATCATTTAACTACTCATGCAATGAAATCAATTTAATTTAAAATACTAGAATTATGCATGGCTTATACGTAGTCTAATTTATGGGTTCTACAATCCTCCCCACCTTAAAAGAAATTTCGTCCTCGAAATTAGAACTCACCAAATAATTCGGGGTAACGCTCTCTCATCTCCGGCTCAGACTCCCATGTAGCTTCCTCCTCAGAATGGTTGAGCCATTTGACTTTGACTCGCTTAACCAGCTTGTTCCGAAGCTTCTTCTCATGTCTGTCTAGGATCTGCACTGATCTCTCCTCATAAGATAGGTTCGGAGTAAGCTGCAACGGCTCAAAGTTCAAGACATGCGAAGGATTTGCCATATACTTCCTCAGCATAGAGACGTGGAAGACATTGTGTACTCCGGCCAAATTCGGCGGAAGAGCAACACGATAAGCTAGCGTCCCAACTCTGTCAAGGATCTCAAATGGTCCAATGAATCTCGGACTGAGCTTCCCTTTCTTCCCAAATCTCATGACACCCTTCATAGGTGCCACTTTCACAAAGACATGGTCGCCCACTGCAAACTCTAAGTCTCTCCTCCGCTGATCGGCATAACTCTTTTGTCGGCTCTGAGCAGTCCTCATCCTATCGCGGATCTTGACTACTACATCTGCTGCCTGCTGAACAATCTCTGGACCCAACTCTGCTCTCTCTCCTACTTCATCCCAATGAACAGGAGATCTGCACTTGCGGCCATACAGTGCTTCATACGGAGCCATACCAATAGAAGATTGGAAACTGTTGTTATAGGTGAACTCAACCAATGGCAAGTTCGACTCCCAACTCCCTGAGAAATCAATGACGCAAGCACGAAGAAGATCCTCTAAGATCTGAATAACTCGCTCTGACTGCCAATCTGTCTGCGGATGGAAAGTTGTGCTAAACAGCAACTTCGTACCCAAAATCGAATGCAAACTCTTCCAAAATGAGGAAGTGAATCTGGGATCTCTGTCGGATACGATAGAAACTGGAATGCCATGTAGTCGGATTATCTCTCGGATATACAGCTCTGCATACTGAATCATAATGAATGTCGTCTTAATAGGCAAGAAGTGCGCTGATTTGGTAAGACGATCTACAATCGCCCATATGGTATTCAATCCTCTGGCTGACCTCGGCAAACCGGTCACAAAATCCATGGTGACGTTCTCCCACTTCCACTCAGGAATAGGAAGAGGCTTGAGCAAACCTGCTGGTCTCTGATACTCGGCCTTCACTAACTGACATGTCAGACACTCGGACACAAACCGTCGAATGTCCTTCTTCATACCCGGCCACCAATACAATAGCTGCAGATCCTTGTACATCTTCGTACTCCCAGGGTGAATGGAGTACGGGGATATATGGGCCTCCGATAAGATGTCTGCTCGGATAGAATCACTGCTAGCAACCCATATCCTGTCTCGGTATCTCACAATACCGTCGCTGACTGAATACAAAACACTGCCCTTGGATTCATCTCTCTTCTTCCACTGTGCCAACTGCTCATCTGCGGCCTGACCACTGCGAATACGGTCCAAAAGAGAAGACTGAATGGTCAAGGTAGATAGACGAGGAACTCTACCTCGAGGATAAGTGTCAAGATCGAACCTCTGCATCTCAATCTGAAGAGGTTTCTGCATCGTCAAATGAGCCATCACTGCGACTTTCCTGCTCAAAGCATCCGCAACTACATTAGCTTTACCCGGGTGGTAGTTAATGTCACAATCGTAGTTTTCACAAGCTCCAACCAACGCCTCTGACACATGTTCAACTCCTTCTGCGTAAAGAAATACTTGAGGCTCTTGTGGTCGGTAAAGATTTGGCATTTCTCTCCATACAGATAGTGCCTCCAAATCTTCAAAGCAAAAACTACGGCTGCTAACTCCAGATCATGGGTAGGGTAGTTCTTCTCATGGACCTTCAGCTGTCGAGAAGCATACGCTATCACTCTCCCATGCTGCATCAATACTGCGCCAAGACCGAGCTTCGAAGCATCGGTATACAGAACAAACTCTCCGGGCCCTGACGGCATGGCCAAAACTGGTGCTGAGATAAGAGCTTGCTTCAAAGTATCAAAGCTCTTCTGACACTCCTCGCTCCAAATTTCATATTCTTCTTGGTCAGTGATGTGAGTGGAACGGCAATAGAGGAGAATCCCATAATGAATTTCCGGTAATATCCTGCTAGGCCGAGAAAACTGCGGATTTCAGATGCATTCTGAGGCACAACCCAATCTCTGACTGCTGTAACCTTTGCTGGGTCTACCTCAATACCACTGTTAGAAACAATGTGGCCTAAGAACGCCACATTTTCTAACCAGAATTCGCACTTACTGAACTTTGCGAATAACTTGTGCTTCTGCAAGGTCTGCAACACTGTGGTCAAATGTCTGCTGTGATCCTCTTGACTCTTGGAGTAGACGAGAATGTCTTCTATGAATACTTTCACAAACTGGTCAAGATACGGCTGAAATACGCGATTCATGAGATCCATGAAGATTGCTGGCGCATTCGTCAGACCGAACGGCATCACAAGGAACTCATAGTGACCGTAACGAGTCCTGAAAGCAGTCTTGGAAACATCAGCATCCTTCACCCTCAACTGGTGATAACCGGAACGCAGATCAATCTTGGAGAAAATCGAAGCTCCCTGCAATTGGTCAAAAAAATCCTCGATCCTCGGAAGTGGGTATTTGTTCTTCACTGTAACCCTGTTCAATTCCCGGTAGTCAATGCAAAGTCTCATAGAGCCATCCTTCTTCTTGACAAACAAGACTGGCGCGCCCCAAGGTGAAAAACTAGGACGAATGAACTCCTTGTCAAGAAGTTCCTGAATCTGCTTCTTAAGCTCTGCCATCTCTGTCAGTGCAAGTCGGTACGGAGCCTTTGAGATAGGAACCGTACCTGGCATAAGCTCGATGGAAAACTCCACCTCTCTCTCGGGTGGCATACCAGAGACATCTTCGGGAAAAACGTCTAAGAAATCTCTGACAATCGGAACATCTGAGGCTGACTGGCTAGGTTCTCGGGGACTGATAAAAATGTTGCTAGAAACGCCCGACACCCTCTATGCATGAGTTTCCTAGCCTGAACATACGGAATAATGCGCGGTAAAGGAAAGTATTTGTCAGGCTCAAATAAGAATTGCTCCATTCCAGGCGGTCGGACAAGGACAGATCTCCGCTGGAAGTCTATCAACACTATGTTCTTCAATAGCTAGTCCATCCCTAGGATAATGTCAAATTCCGGCATCGGTAGCACAATCAGATCCGCATAAACAAGATTACCGTGCAGCTCAAGATCTATATCTCGGATAACATTGGTAGCTGCCATCTCCTCGCCTGACGGCAACACTACTGAAAAGCCTGTGTCTAGCCCAATGGTCTTGATCTTGAGAAAGTTTGCAAAGACCTCCGAAATAAATGAGTGAGTGGCCCCTGAATCTATGAAGGCCTTGGTAGCGGAACCAGATATAAAAATTCTTCCTGAAAGATCGGAACTCTAAGTTGAACCCAATAGCTACAAGAGTTAAACTTATAGGCATGCAGAGGTCAAAGTTCTTCTAACTTAAATCCCCAAACTAATATTGAGTAGAACATGCAATCCTATCGCAGTTCTAATTTCAAATCTAAATCCCGATTCCCAAAATACGGAAATTCAAATAATAACTTTAAGCTTAAAAGTACCTGTCAACAACATAGTCTCCGGGTTTGTTTTCGTGGCATGGAGAGCAAAAACTCTGCCTTGGGTAGGCAGATTCCTCTGAGGGCAGTGCAGCAACATGTGGTCCGGACTGCCACATTTAAAACACTTTCCTGAGCCAGACATACATGCTCCAGGATGGCGGCGTGAGCACCTGGGACAGACTGGGTGCTCCTGAGTCCTCGGGGCTGGGCGTCCCCGTTGCTGCTGGCCTCGGTTCCTGGGCGGTCCATGAAAAGGCCTCTTATTCTGGTGCTGATGCTGATGAGGAGGAGGGCGGTGCGTTGCCTGGACTGGGCGCTTGCCCTGGCGATCCCTCTCAATATCCCGCAGGTCCTGCTCTGCGGCTAGGGATTTGGAGACGGCAATCTCATAAGTAGCAGGGTCAGACACCCTAACATCCCGGCGCAAGATCGGCCGTAAACCCACCAGGAAATGCATCAACTTAGCTTTGGCATCATTCGCGATCAGGGGCACAAAGTGACAGCCCCTCTCGAACTTACGGATAAACTCCGTAACCGTCATATCCCCCTGTCTCAGACTCATGAACTCGGTGGTTAGCCTGGTATGAACCTCCTCAGCAAAATACTTGGAGTAGAAAACCTCCGTAAAGCGTGTCCAAGAAAGTGTAGCCAAAGTCAGGGCTATCGACGCTCCTTCCCACCATAAGCGGGCGTCTCCAGTGAACAGATAGGTAGCACACCGGACTCGGTCTGCGTCTCCTAGCTCCATAAACTCGAAAATGACCTCGAGAGATTTGATCCATCCCTCGGCAACCATAGGGTCGGACGTCCCAGAGAATTCCTTCGGACGCATCTTCATGAATCGCTCATAAACAGCCTCGGGTCCTGCCGGCCTAGCTGCGGCAGCGACAACGGCATTGTTCCCCGCAAATTGTGCGAAGAACTGCGTCATCCCAGCTAGCATCTGGGCATTCATATCAGGCGGAGGGGGTGGAGGTAAGTCTTCCTCCCGCCTACGATCCTCACCGTACTCATGACAGCGCTCCTCGCCACCTCTCGGGCGCCCAACCTGGCGTCTAGGGGGCATACTGTTCCAAACATAACTCATACGTAACTAACATGCATAATTCCATAATTTATTCAAATTTAAATACTGAACGATAAAAATCTGGACGTAATATATATTTCATGAAGACATGCTGTTAAATAATCCATGCTTTAAATCACATGCTGTAATGTAAAACTTACAGACCGAAGACGTGGCTTCGTGAGTTTCTCGGAGTCAGTAGTAGTGTAACCCTTTACAAGAACATAGGCTCTGATACAACCTGTAAAAGCCTGGAAATCCTTACTTTGAAAATTTACGGAAAATTAAAAATTTTTTTTTTAAAAGAACTTAAACGGTCTCATTCATAAAATCACTGGTGAATCAAGTTCAATGTTTCAAATTATTGCAGCGGAAGAAAAATAAAATTGCCAACAATAACAACTTAAAATTTGTCCAACGACTGATAAAATTATTGGCGGAAAAATAACAACTGCTGCGCTGAGGTCCTTGGGTGCCACTACTGCCGACCCAAGCTGGCTCACTGGTCCCCGCCCTCTGCCCTCGCCTCATCAGTACCTACAACAATCAAGTCTAGTGAGCCTAAAGACTCAGCATGCATAAATCGCAGGTAACGAGTAAAATCTGAAGTAAAATATGCATGGGATAAAATATCATGTCATGAGGCATGATGAAAATAATCTGTACTCATGCTGAAAATAATCTGTACTGAGCAATTATAATACGTGCATAACTGAACTGATAATCACAGTAAAAACGTTTGCTCCTTGGATCCCTGTACTGAAATAACTGGTAAAATTTTCTGTTGAGATTATTTTTTACGCCTGTGGCCACTGCACTAAGCTGAACTGATCGATAAGTGGCTACCGGGGACTCTGAAACTGAACTGAGCTGGCCGGTCACTGGCGACCGGGTGGTACCAAACTGAACTGAGCGGTCACTGGCGACCGTATAAAATAATACTCCCACATAGTGAATGAACCACAAGCCATATCGCATAAATCTCAAAAATAATCATTTTCTAGTTTTCATGCACGTAATATAATTAACTGGCATAATGAAAAATCCTGTAATTTTTTTTCGACTGGATTGGATTGGATCGTCCCCCAGGCTCGCTGCAACCTAACCCTGAAATGAAAAACATGCAAATGCTCCAACTTGGCCAACTATGAAATTTGCATTCGAAAGATGCGACTATGACGCCTAATGACTTCGTATTTAATAATGACTCCGAGCCAACCTGAACCGACACTGAACCGACCCTATAGTCATGATTAAAATATGCTGAAAAATCATAAAATAATGCTCCTAAAATGATAGGGTCGAAATCTAGGTGGAATGGAGGCCAAAACACGAAACGCTCTTTCGAGAGTCAATTTGGCACATCGCACCGTAAATTCTCGTACGACCTCAAAAATGATCCGAATGATAAACGGTCAAAAACATGACCTTCCTAACTCAATGAGGCATTGTCCAGTCCAAGACCATGGGCTAAAAGCCAACCAAGAACTCAAACGAGCCTTCTATACGACACAGCAACTTGCTGTAAATTTCCAGCAGCTGCGCACCCGTGCGTCTTGTGTTGGTTTCGTGTCTTTCGGCCATTGGGGTGTGAACCACCGACCAGAGACCCTTACCAACATCCTAAGGAATGATTTGAACCATGGCTAAGGGCTTTTGGCCAGCCATAATTCGCACCATTCCAGCAACCAACCGAAAAGATCCACCGAGAGCACATTTGATGCGCGTGTGGTGGGATTTACTTGCTCGTTGTCACGTCTCGTTCCAGTGGCCATTTGATTGACCATGACACGATCTAGACATCTAGGGGCATGGTATGAACCATGGCTAAGGGCCATAGGCCAACCAAGATTCACATCAAACCACACAAAACTCGAACACACATGTTGTCCAAAAATCGAAAGGCCGAGAGGGGAGGGGGCTGTTCTTGCTTCGTTGGTTTTCTAGCGTTGTTCCAGTGGCCATTTCATTGACCATGGCACGATCTAGACATCTAGGGGCATGGTATGAACCGTGGCTAAGGGCCATAGGCCAACCAAGATCCATACCAAGCAACAAAAGAAACGAACCACAAGCTGTCCAACTGAAGTAGCCGAAGGGGTATAGGGGTTGTTTTTGTTGTTTATTTAAAAACCGATGAGCCATGGACCAAGCCACCAAAAAGGCGACTTAGTCACGGCTTAGAAATGCTAGGGGAGTGATCCAACCATGGCTAAGAGCACTTAGGGCAGCCAAGATCAAATCCAACCCCATGACATAAAAACTGAAATTTTCGAACCCAAAATGCTGCACCTATGGGGAGCTTGCTGTCATTTCGGTTTCCAGCAAGTGTGGGGGCTGAATGAATGGACCAACATGGTCCTAATGCATCCTATTACATGTCTAGGAACAGCCTTGGGAGCCTGGAGTCGAACCAATACCTGAAATCCACAACACGAAGCAAACCATGAAGCTGCCCAAGAAAACCGAAAAATCTGCATGTTGGTTTTTCTGAAAATTCTTGTCATGTTTCGGTTTTATCATGCTGAAATCTGATCATGCACTTAAAAATACTGATAATATGACTTGATTGAGGTTTAGAAAAAGTATATACATGCCTTGGATTCGTTTCGAAAGAAAACGAAAAGAACGAAGCGATACGGCGCGGAGGAGGTGGAGCGATTTCTTTTCTTGCTTGCTACTGAATTTTTCCTCTTGTTTCTAGCTATGCAACCCTCGGTTTTCTACTCTGAAATGGCTCTCATTTTCGGTCTTGGAGGGGTGAGAATGATGGTATGAAAGGTGAGGAGCAAGATCCACAAACAAAGGGTTTAAATGCAAGACAAAGTCTACCACTCATTTAATATTTGCACATATTTGTCAAGTCTTCTTGGGGAATGCCTTGGCCGATTCTTACATGGTATCCAAGGCTTGGATATTGCTTAATAACTAACTAATTAAGGTTTGGTTAATAATTGAAAAGATTAGCATGCTAAAATTTACATGGAATGGGTCAAAGGTGAGTTGGCAAAATAATTGTCTAGGTACTAAGGGGTGGCAGAATTTCTTGGAAATAAAATGAAGGGAAGTGTTGATTAAGAAGTAAATTTACAATCCTTAAAAGCCTTATCTATCCTTTAAATAATTTAGTGAACTAACCCTTTAATTATTGAAACTTAAATGAACTAATTTTCTACTCACCTCAAGTTGTATAGATAATTTCTTAAGCCTTCATTATAACTTAAATTAACTTACTTGCTAGCTAAATTAAATTCTGGAAATATTTTCTGAATCTTAAATTTTATCTCTAAACTCCAACTCCAGTCCGGCCTCACTGAAATAACTGAAATGATAAAAATCAAACTATTGCATGAAATAATTAACTTAATTAAAACCATTTAACTACTCATGCAATGAAATCAATTTAATTTAAAATACTAGAATTATGCATGGCTTATACGTAGTCTAATTTATGGGATCTACACAATGCCTCCGCCCCGTCCGCTGGTTTTAGCTTGTTCGCTGCCACTGGTCTCAACCCATTCTCTGCCGCTTCCGGGTTATCCATGGGTGTCCACTCGAGCTTTGGCCAACCGTCTACCGCTATGGGTAGTGCCTTATTCCTTCTTGAATTGCATTTGGTATTTCTCGATTCCTTGAATATTGATTGTATTCTTGATTTACTTGCAATTCTATTCCCTGCTTTGTATGATTTGGTATCCTAAAAACCAAAGGATGGACAATTGGTTTATCTATCTAATTGGGTTAACTCTTTTAACGTCAAGTTTCTGTGGGGACTCATGGATTTGGTATTATTAGGCCATTCTTTAGCCTTTGCTTTGTAGGTGCGGTAAAGTGGCCATTATTTGGCCCTGTGCTATACATCAGTAGCCATTGATTTTTTTCTGAATATTTCTCGCGTTTATGCAATGGTTTTTGACCCCAATTAATCGACCCCGGCGTTGTTTCTGTGGTCGCCCCTATTGATGCTGAAAAAGATAGGCATGTGTTGTATTCGTCCTGAGGAAGTGTAGGGAATTGCTTTGTTTACGTCTTATTGGTTTACAGGTTGCCAGCTGCAACGTCATCCCCATCTATGACTGCTCTTAATACTCCGACCCCATCTTCGGTAAAAGTCGTCCCATCTGCATCAGTTACCATACCAGCCTCGATTCTTACCTCGGTGATGAATACTCCTGTGGTTCACTCTTCTATGGCATCTGGTATGTCCTTGGCTCATAATTCATTTGTTAGATACAGATGTTTAAGATACCAAAGAACTTCGTGTAGGTGTACCAGTGGTTAATCAACTTTCACTCGGTTCCGGGATCTCTCATCCGTTTGTGGTTGCTGCTAAGGCTGGGTATGGGACGTTTTTTATGCATGATTTTCTGTTTGCTTTTTGTATTGTAGCGTTCTTATCTATCTGTTATTCGGCAGGACCAAAGCTGCCAATTTCCTTGCCTCCGCTACTATTGGACCTATCCGACATCCTTCATACCCAGCCAATCAATTCCCCCCACCGGTTCATCAACTGTTCTTCCCCCTGCCTTCGCTACACCCTAGGGATTTGTTGCTCTCCCGACGTTTACTCCCTCATAGCGAACCATCCCAATTCAAGTCGTGGCCACGGGTTCCTGATGTTTGGATTGAATGGATAGACCGTTTGGAACCCCACTTTGGACGGCAGTGGCGCCATCAGGGATTATGGCCTCTGGTCATGGTTTCTAAGGTGAAGATAACCAGACAGTCCATTCTATTCGATTGCATCCTTAGGTTTTGGTCCCCTTCCTATAATATCTTCATCCTGCCTTTTGGCCCAATATATAAACCTTTATGACATATCTTTGCTCTTGGGGTTGCCTGAGCTGGGGCTGGATTCCCCTTATTTCATCGATGACTTTGCCGCTCCTGCTTTGGCCCACACTCGCTACTGCTATCCGTCTTATAGGGCTGTGGTTAAAGAGTGGTTCTCTCATCCCGGTATCCCCTCTGAAGTTGAGCACACCATGTTCCTTTTAGCGTTGATCTGCCAATATATATTTTGCCCTTCATCTGGCAAACCTTCTTCTGAATATTTACCCTTGGCGTGTTCTCTTAGTACGGGTAAAGTTTATAATTTGGCAACCATGTTGTTGGGGTCTGTATACCGTGGGTTGAATCAATGTGTGCGTCAAGACCCCATTTCCAAATTGGGAGGGATATCATGGTTCCTGCAAGTATGGGCATTTTCCTATTTTCCCGATGTGATAAATTTCCCCGCTGGTCCCCAGACCATGCTGCGTACCACGTCATTAATGGGGAGCCGTTTGACCTTGTCTTGATGCATTATCTGCAGCATCTGAAATTGGATACTTTTAATCTACCATCGCGAGCCAATGTCTCCTGCATAACACAGCCTCTCTGGGTTGGAGCTTTTCCAGATTTTGATGATCGCTCCCCGGACGACGTTGCTGCCATACTATTGACCAGTACATTCATCAAAGGTTACTGGTGGTGGATTGTTCCTCTACTCGTCCACCTTACAATGACAAGTCAAGCTGGTCTTTTGAATTTTACAATCCGTCCTTGTTTGCATATCAGTTTTGGTTGTCACCGGCGATCCCTCAGGCTACTTTATCTTTCCTGGTGGACCTGACTCATATTGCTTCTGAAGTGGCCTCTAGAAGACTTTCCAAGGCCACAGTGCAACTTCTCTCTACACTGCCACAGAGATTTCTTGGGTTTATAGTGCAGCTAGATCATAAAACCACTGAAACATTTGTTGCTTGGTGGAGGACTCGATATCTCAACCTACTTGTGGCCTCTAGAAGACTTTCCAAGGCCACAGTGCAACTTCTCTCTACACTGCCACAGAGATTTCTTGGGTTTATAGTGCAGCTAGATCATAAAACCACTGAAACATTTGTTGCTTGGTGGAGGACTCGATATCTCAACCTTATTCTGTAAGTTTTGAGATTATTAGTCTTCATTGATGTGAGACTCGAAAGATATGAGCATGCATGACATATAATGAGAGTTTTGAATAAAGGAAAACCGCACCCGCGCCTAGAAAAGGACTGCACCCGCGGTCATTAATCCTGAATTTTTGAAGGGAATGCCGAAGCAATACCGCACCCGCGGTAGATATATGACCGCACTCGCGGTTGAGTGGCAGTAGGGTGTGCTTTTTGAACAAAGGGACACCGCACCCGCGGTGAAGAGATACTGCACCCGCGGTGCATGTCCAGTAGGGTAGGAAATTTGGTGCGAAGCCAGACCGCAGCCGCGGTGCAGGAGTGACCGCACCCGCGGTCGACGTTGATGAATTTTTGGAAGGAAGGACGTGAGTTGAGCGCACCGCGGTGCTGTATGCGAGAAATCCACCCTTGTTTCTTATGATGACACATGGCATATATATATATATATATATATATATATATAGAAATGTGCCGAGTCTTCACTTTCAACACTTTCATCAGCTGAAGAACGAAAGAGAGAGGAAAGCTTTCCTCCATCTTTATCATTTAATTGTGAAAGATTCACACATCCAAACTTTAATCCGATTTCGGTTTTGAGTTCCTCTTTGCAAGGGCTTCGAGAGGATGTAAGTATGATTCATTTTCAACATGTTTCGAAATTCAGATACTAGAGGAATTAGGATTTGAGTTTTAGAATATGTTCTTGAGATTATAAATGTTGTAGAATCGTAAACGGATTGATTATCGGATGTCGTATGCGATTCGTATGAAATTTCAGCATATATATGATTGAACATGTTCAGATTTCAGAGTTTAGAGTGTGTTATGAAGAGAATGGTGAATTGTTGATATTGATTATATTGTGTTGAATTGACCGGTATCGAGAAATTACATCTTTATGCCGTCGAATTTATACCGGGATTGAATAATGAATTGTACAAGACTTGCTTTGAGTTATATCTTGATAGACTACATCTATACATTACCATTTCAGATTGATATTGGCGACTTTGACATCGAGACTTCGACATCGACACAGATTGTGTGACAAAAGGTATAATTCATGTTTTGTTTGGGGAAGAAACAACTCAAATGAGATTTAATTTGAGTTTCCCAACCAAATCACATACTAGAATAGTTGTTTATCTTTGGATATGATTATGATTTGTTTATAGATTTATATTCAAATCTTTTGATATGATGATGCATTTATAGATGTATATTCATGCATTTGAGATAGGAGAGTCATTGGCAGATTTGCTAAACTTCTAGACGTTCGGTGTATCGACGCATAGGAGCAGACTTCCTCCGATGGTAGAGATTCGATACAGACATGACCGAATTCTAGGAATAAGACGTACTGTCACCCCGATTGGGAGGGTAGGTGGCAAACAACGACGTCTTATTCACACCGGGATCCCTAGAGTAGAGTCGAGTTGAGTCATGACATGAATTGAATTAGATTGCATGCTTATATTGTTTATGTTTCATAGATTGTGGAACATATTGTCATTATTGTATGCATGAGGGCATGGTCATGATTTATGATTGTATATATGCATGTATACATGTTTTATACTGGGATTTGTTCTCACCGGAGTTTCCGACTGTTGTTATGTCTGTATGTGTGCATAACAACAGGTGGGGCAGGATCTGGGTCACGACAGAGATGAGTTCGAGATAGCGTGGTGACTTCGGGCGCAGAAGATGACTAGTTGTTTTTACTAGACTTGTACTACTTGTGTTGTAGTTTGTATTAAACACTAGTTTGTATAAATTTTGTAGAACAAGATATGTACTTATGCTTGTTGTAATTAAATAAAGAAAGATATTATGCTTAGTTTATATACATTCGATTTAATGTTAATAAGCAAAATTTTGACCCACATTTTTGAATAAAGATCCGATTAATCCCGAAAAGAATTAAGTTAGAGCCCGGGTCCCCACATATTCCCTCGGTGATACACTACCCTGGTATTGTTCTGCATATTTCTTACTTGCATTGACATTGGCATAGTTTATTTGTTACTAGTACATGTTGTTTACTGTTTTTTTTTTTTGGTATTTTTTGCAGGTACTCGCAAGCGAGATTTGGCTCCTAGTGGGGACAGTCCTATG
Organism: Primulina eburnea; assembly: GCF_022965805.1. Lineage (NCBI taxonomy): Eukaryota > Viridiplantae > Streptophyta > Magnoliopsida > Lamiales > Gesneriaceae > Primulina > Primulina eburnea. The sequence goes on from NC_133118.1 coordinate 22,423,388, forward strand.
TCTGTCAAACTCCCAAAAATGGATACTCAGGGGAGTTTGAAACTCAAAGAGGATCCGGTCACAGTGCCCCAAAATCTCAATCCTCAAAGACCAAGGTCGCTCCTAAAGAAGCTCATACAAGAAATATTACTCCTAAGCTCCAGACGGTGGGTCGGCGATATCATACTCGCCATTCAACCAAGTTGATTTCAGGCCCTAGCAACACTTTTGACGATCCCATTATTCTTGGTGAAGATTATCCACATCCCGCGCAGCCAAGTCCCAAGGATTCTAGCATCGAAATCCTGACAACAATGAAGCTCTTGACACTGATTTAAGCTCAGCAACATCTGGACATGGAGCTCCCCACGCTGGAATTTTTGCTTTCAAACGAACCAATGACGAGGATGACACGTTTGTCTTGCAGGAGTTCCCTTCTACTGTCTCTTTTAGCCCAACTCCACCTAGTTCACTGCCTAATTTTGCCTTTCCCTCCATGATAATCTCTTTTGACTGCTTTTACTCATGCCTGACTTTAACTTTATTTATTCGACAGGATCTTTCATCTCGTAGGGCGCGACTCGGTCTCATTGGCGAGCCTGCAAGCCAATTTGATCTGAGCTTCTCCGATAGCGTTTCCTCTAAGACTTCTACTCTTGAGAGATGCGACCCATCCATCGAAGCCCTTGCTCATGCCAAGATGGCGTTTCGAAATTTCCTTGGTCTTGGCTTGCATCAGCTCGGGGAGTCCCAGAGATTGGCCATGCTCTCATATATATCCATTCTTAATACTTCTCCAGAGTTCTCTACCTCGGAGTTCAGCATACTTGATGGTCTTTCGACCATCTTTTCGCAGTCTGATGCAGCCTTTGCCGCAAGCACAGATATGATATCTCATCGCGCGTCCTTCCAAAGAAAGCGTGAGAAGAAAGAGGAGCTAGACAGGCATGACAAGGCGCTTCGTGAGCAGATTGTTGCGGCAGCAGCCAGTTATGATGCTGAGGAAGCTGAGGTCAAAAGACTGGAGGAGGAGATTCAGAGACGCCGAGCTAGGATGGTCACCTTGCTGGATGAAGCAGAGACTTTGGAGGTTACTCTGTTGGGCAGTAGGAGAGATTCACAAGCTATTGGCCAGCAACTCCTTAGTCTCAAGGATGACTATCAACTCTGGACCAAGCGGCTTCTGGAGGCAGAAAACACTCAATCGGAGTGTCTAGCCAAGTGGGAGCAACTTCGAGCTTTATTCCCTTGATCTTGTTTCGCTTAGTTGACTAGTATGCATTAGTTTGAGACAGCTGTTTGCATTTCGTTTGATAGGCACACTTGTAGGAACTTTACTACCTTTTCCATTATTTTATTTGATTATCTGCCATTACTGCCACCATTTTGTTGGTTTTTCTTGTGTACAAAGACGCGTGTATTCTCAGCAGGGAATATGGATTGGCCATGATTTGGCCTCAGTTCTCCAGTGTATTCGACACCTAAGCCTTGGTGTTGTTTGGGGCTCTTATCAACACAGGTAAGACTTAACTCTTATGTGCTCTTATGTGCTCTTATGTGCTGCATCCACTCAAGACGGTTCCCTCGCCCCTAAAATTATGCATTGCACTTCAGTCGGATCCCTTTCTCTCATACACTTATATGCATTTGCACTTCAGTCGGACCCCTTTCCCGCATACACTTATATGCATTTGCACTTCAGTCGGACCCCTTTCCCGCATACACGTCTATGCATTTGCACTTCAGTCGGACCCCTTTCCCGCATACACGTTTACTTACTGTTCTTGCATGCGGTGATTCCGCCTTTGATTTGTTGACTGTTGGTTTGGTGTTGTGGTTGTTGGGTGATGGATGTGGAATGAAGGTGGGTTTGTATGTGATGCTGTGTATTGGATATTGGAAAGCCTTAATTCAATTAACCCAATTCACTTCAATAGCTTCAAGCCATAGGTTGGCCTAAAACTCCCCACTCGCTATTATTTCCTCATCTGATTCCCTATCGAAACAAAGTGCATTCAATATGATAAAAGTGGCCTACTGGCCAACTTTAATTGATTTTTTTCGTTTTTTGAATCATAACCAACAAAATATTTATGTTAGTGGCCCTACAGCCTACTTAAAATAAAATCTTACAACATAAGGCTAAAAACCGTACAAAAATGGCTGGTTAGCCTATTTTTCTTCAAAAATCAACTTCTGGGTAATTTTTTTTTTCTCTTCACTTCTTCCTTTATTACTCTTTGTCCGTCGGTGAGCTCAACTCCCCGCTCCTGTGTTCTTTTCGTGCCATATTCTAAGTGGCCTCAAGGCCTACTTCATGAGTCTATCACTGCACATGCAAACAACCAATTTATAATGGCGGTATGGTCTACTTCACCATGATTTCTCGAACCATAAAACATTGGAATTAAGTGGCCATAAAGCCGACTCCCTAGTGAAACAAAGGGCCTTCAAAATAATGAATGAAAGTGGCTTACTGTCTCACTCTCCCCGATAAATTTTATTGTTGAATCATAAACAGCAGATATTTATTTCAGTGGTCCTAAGGCCTACATCACATGACATCTTGAAATAAGGAACTTAATATATACAAAAGTGGCCCCGAAGGCCAATTCCCCACTGAAAAAGGCCAACTACCCACTGAATATTATCCTTCGTGTTTGCTTCACTCGCAAGATTTTCCTATTTATTCCCTCATACTTGAAAATACGGCTTGAGATACTTGCCATTTATGCATCTTTTGTGTGGATGACCATCTAAGCTTGATAGCCAATATGCATTTCCGTCTAACACCTTATGTACCTTGAATGGTCCCTCCCAGTTGGGAGACCATTTGCCCAGCTCTCTATCCTTTGTTCCTATTGGTAGTATATGGCCTTCCACACTATTTCTCCTTCATGGAAACTTTTCTTGTTAACTCTTTTGATGTAGATTCTCGCCACTTTTTGTTTCTGTAACAGCAAAGCATTGTACGCTTGGATTCTCAGATCATCTAGTTCTTCCAACTCCATGATCATTGCTTCATTATAATGCTCAAGGGAAAGTTCATTTTGCTTTGCCACTCGCATTGATGGCACCATAATCTCCAATGGGAGCACTGCATCATGGCCAAAGGTAAGGGAAAAAGGGCTCACTCCAGTGGCAGTCCTCTTGGATGTTCTGTACGCCCACAAAGTTTCTGATAAGAGCCTTGGCCAATCCCTGGGATTCTGTAATATCCAAGCCTGGTCTACGGTAAGGTTTAAGATTTCGTATGTTTATTGACTACATGGTCAATTTTAAGTATAGTTTGGATGTTAAGAGTTTCGATTTATGATTTTAGTATGGTTGAGTATAGAGGATGTGTAGTGCTATTGTAGCAGCGTTACGATTAAAATCATGATAAATTTTATATTGATCCAAATAAGGTGAGGCCTTTTCCATTAGAAAGATAAGACATAAGGCTATAATTTCTTATTTTGATTTTTGTTCAAATCATTGTGGAAGATAAGACAAAAGTGCCCCAAAATGTGTCGTGTGTTTCTTCGTTCCTCCAGTGACACATGTTGGGAGAATGGGCATAACTCTTTAGTCAGACCTCCAAATGATCTGAAATTTGGATAGAATCAAGAAAAGACATAGGGCTACAACGTTGTAGTTTACAACGTTTTCTAATTCGGAAGGGAAGAGGCGTTTCGGAAGCGGTATTTAACGTGGCAGTGCGCAAAGTGGCGCCCGAGCGGTAATTTATGACCGCCCGAGCGCCACTACTTCTGGAATTTTGGGTTTTGGGCAGAATCGTTGGCGCCCGAGCGGTAATTTTCTACCGCCCGAGCGCCGGGCACAGTACAAACGTGTTTTCGGATTTTAAGTGTTTATATTCAAGAGTTGGTCTCATTTTTCCTCATTTCTACTCCTCCTTCTCGATTCTTCTTCTCTTGGGAGACTAGGGTTCCAACTTCTCTCCTTTCTTTTCTTTAATCCAAGCTTCTTGTTAGTTATTTGTGTTGAGAGCAAGATTATTTTGGGATCAAGGAAGCTAAGGTTAGCTTTTGGTTTGGTTATTTCTTGGTTTTGGTGTGGGAGATGATATGTGTTCGTGATGGTGTTGATTCTTTGACTTTTATGGTATTGTTGTTGGATTATTGGGTTATTGATGGTGCAAATTATGGTTTATTGTTGTAGGATTGCTATCAAGAGATTAGATACAAGTTTCCAAGTGGTTGTAAGTGGAATCTCATTCTTGTGCTCACATGATAGTATATGTATTGTGTTTCAATGGTTTTAACATGTTATTTCCTTCCATTTGATCCATATTATGTATTGAATTACTTGATTGTATATTTGAGACAATTGAATGTCTCAATTGTGAAAAAGGGAATACAAGAGAAAAGAGTTTACAAAGTGTTTGATTACATGCCCCAAAGAGAGTTTAAAATGATTTATGGATTGATAGATACAATGCAATTAGTTGATCAGCGACCATAGGCTTATATCCCTCAGAGTTATCGATTTATATCGATGGGATATAGGTACAGAGACGGAGATACTATATAGATATCAATCCAACAGAGAAAAGAGAAATATCATCAATTGTTATATTATTGCTATGTTATCCATGATTCAGAGTTGATGGTATTTAATGTTTTTAAAGCCATGTTTTACAGAGTATGCAATGTACATGGCTATGTAAGAGTTCCACTTGCTGAGTTTTATACTCATTTCAGTTATTCATGTGATGCAGATAAGAGCGACGAACCAGGACGTTGATTGAAGCCGGGGTCATATGCATATAGAGATGGAAGGAAGTGGAAGATTATTTTGTTATACATGATCAAAATGATATTTTGTATTTTGATGCAACACTTTTTGGATCATGTATAATCTTTTGATGGTATATATTGGAAATGTATTTTGAATCCTTCCTCCCTATAAAGAAAAATTTTAAATTCCGCTATTATTTTATTAAATGGGTCAGAAGTGTCACATTTAGTGGTATCAGAGCACCGTTTTTCGGACCAATGCATATGACTTCTTCTACTTTCAACTGTCCGGGTATGTCTTCTTCTACATCTATTCATTGTTATCTATTGATTTGTATTGTGTGAGCACATTGTAGGAGTATGCCTCCTAAGAGAAAGGCTGTAGAGGGTGAGGATAGTTCTTTCTCTAGAGTTGTCGATGAGTTCGACAAGTTGTTGAAAGAGCAAGCCAAGATCCATAGTGAGCAGATCCAAGAGTTGCTACGTATGCAAGGTACAGGCCAAGGTAAAGGTCAGGGTAGAGGCCAAGTGGCTCAAGCAGTTGGTACCGATGGGATATTTACTGCTTTCAAGAGGATGGATCCGCCAGAATTTGCAGGAAGCACTAATCCGTTGGTGGCCGTAGAATGGATCAAGGCACTTGAGGCTATATTTGATCATCTCAACTATGCAGACAAAGACAAAATCAGTTGTGCAGTGTTCATGTTGGTCAAGGCTGCACGCATTTGGTGGAATGCTACCAAGGTTGGTGTGGATATTTCGACATTGAAGTGGCCAGAGTTCACTGATCTCTTTTATGACAAGTACTTTCCAGATGCACTTCGAGCGCGAAAGGTGACTGAGTTTCTAGAACTTCGTCAAGGAGGTATGAATGTCGATGAGTATATTCTGAAGTTCGAGGAGGGCTATCTGTTTGCCCCATACATTGCCTCCAATGACAAAGACAAGGGTGCTCATTTCATTAGAGGCCTTCGAGCAGAGATCAGAAGGGACATCAATATGTCCAAAGCTGTGACATTCAAGGAGATTGTAGCTAAGGCCTTGTTGGCCGAACAAGATGAGAAAGACATTGCCAGGGAAAGACAGGCGAGACAGCAGGCCATTGCTCAGAGAGGCCAAGGTTCAAACCAAATAGGAAAGGGCAATTTCAAGGGGAAAGGCAAGTTAGAGCCGAGTCCTAAAGTACCGACAGTTCCATCCGATCCAGAGAAGCCGTTGTGTCCCAAGTGCGGTAGGAATCATCGGGGAGAGTGCAGATTTGGTACCCACACTTGTTATCGATGTGGTACTGCAGGCCACATTGCCAAAGATTGTCCTAGAGGAACAAGTAAAGAAAAAGTTCAGGGTCGCATCTTTACCATGACAAAGGAAGGTATAAACCATGATTCTTCGGTGATCTCTAGCATTATTTTAATTTCAGACAGAGTAACTACGACATTGATTGATACAGTGCTACTCATTCTTTTATGTCTGAACTATTTTTGAGATCTTTGGGTATAGTTCCTTCTGTTCTTCCCCTCCAGTTTAATGTTGTATTGCCTTCGGGAGATATGTTGTGCCCGACATCTATTGTGTATGCGTGCTCTGTTCAAATTGATGAGCGAGTGGTCTATGCTGATTTGATTGTTATCCCGATGGTTGCATTTGATATTATACTTGGTATGGATTGGCTATCAACCTATCGTGCAGTGATTGATTGCGTTGCTAAGACGGTGAAATTTGCAGATGATGGCAATAAGGAAGGTATGCTCGCCAGTGCAGGTACTTCGCTGGTCCTTCCTTTTATTTCGTGTTTTGAGGCTAAGAAGTTGTTGTGTAGAGGTTGTGATGGGTTTTTGGCTTCGATTGTTGCTATGGATAGAATGGTTAAGTTGAATATTGATGATATTGATGTGGTGAGAGAGTTTCCTGATGTTTTTGAGGATGATGTGCCGGGTTTACCGCCGGACAGAGATGTGGAGTTTGTGATTGACCTAGTTCCACGTACGGTTCCTATTTCCAAGGCTCCGTATAGAATGGCCCCAACAGAGATGAAAGAGTTAAAGACGCAGTTGCAGGATCATTTGGATAAAGGTTTCATTCGACCGAGTTCTTCGCCTTGGGGAGCTCCGGTTCTATTTGTCAAGAAGAAGGATGGGGTTTTGAGGCTGTGTATTGATTACAGAGAGATCAACAAGGTGACTATCAAGAATAAATATTCGTTGCCACGGATAGATGATCTTTTCGACCAAGTACAAGGGGCTACAGAGTTTTCAAAGATTGATTTACGATCTGGCTATTATCAGTTGAAGGTTAGGGAGTCTGATATCCCTAAGACGGCGTTCCGAACCAGGTACGGTCATTATGAGTTCCTTGTGATGTCTTTTGGTCTGACTAATGCTCCTTCAGTCTTTATGGATCTTATGAACCGGGTGTTCAAGCCGTATTTGGATAGCTTCGTCATTGTTTTCATCGACGACATTTTGATCTATTCCAAGACCAGCGAGATTCATGCAGAGCATCTAAGAGTTGTTCTTCAGTTGTTGAGAGAGAAGAGATTGTATGCTAAACTGAAGAAATGTGAGTTCTGGTTGGAGCAGATTTCTTTCTTAGGCCATGTTGTTTCGAAGGATGGCATAGCTGTTGATCCAGTGAAAATAGAGGCGATTCAAAAATGGCCTATTCCTACCACTGTATCAGAGGTACGCAGTTTTCTTGGGTTGGCGGGTTATTATCGTCGTTTTATTTCAGACTTCTCCAAGATTGCCCTGACGTTAACCAATTTGACAAGGAAGACTGTGAAGTTTGAGTGGTCCAATGAATGCCAAAGTGGATTCCAGGAGTTGAAAGACAGATTGACGACATCTCCGGTACTTGCACTACCCAGTGGTACAGAAGACTTTGTTGTTTATACCGAAGCGTCGAAGAAAGGTCTTGGTGCAGTGCTGATGCAACGTGGAAAGGTTATAGCCTATGCTTCTCGCCAGTTGAAGGACTACGAGAAAAATTATCCTACGCATGATCTGGAGCTAGCAGCTGTGGTTTTCGCCTTGAAAAATCTGGAGACAGTATTTATATGGCGAAAAGTGTGAAATTTTCACGGACCACAAGAGTTTGAAGTATTTGTTTTCTCAGAAAGAACTCAATATGCGACAGAGACGGTGGTTAGAGCTTGTCAAAGATTATGATGTGACTATTAGTTACCATCCAGGAAAAGCGAATGTTGTAGCGGATGCTTTGAGCCGTAAGTCGAGTTCCTCTTTGAGTTCTATGATTCAGAAGCCATTTTTGTTTGACTTGCAGCGAGAGGAGATAGCTTTGGTGGTTCCAGGAAACATTGCTCGCTTTTAGGCATTGGTCATTCGGGCTACATTGACGGACAGGATCCGTAGAGAGCAGGTCAATGATTTACAGTTGACAGATTTGAGAGCCAGAGCAGAGGAGAGGGGTAATTCAGAGTTTGGATTGAATGGAGATGGTTTGGTGACTTTTAGAGGCCGTATTTGTATTCCTGTTGGTGATGATATTCGGCGAGACGTCTTGACAGAGGCACATACCGCGCCATATTCGATACATCCAGGAGGTACCAAGATGTATCAGGATCTTCGTAGACTCTATTGGTGGCCAGGTAGGAAGAAAGATATTGCCATGTTTATTTCTCAGTGCCTAACTTGTCAGCATGTGAAGATCGATCAGCATGTGAAGATCGAGCATCAGAGACCTGCTGGGACATTATTGTCCTTGCCGATTCCTCAATGGAAATGGGAGCATATTACGATGGACTTCGTGACTGGTCTTCCTAGAACGCAGAAAGGTTTTAACTCTATTTGGGTTATTGTTGATCGGTTGACCAAGTCAGCGCATTTTCTTCCAGTCAAGACGACGTACTCTATGAACCAGTATGCCGAAGAGTACATAGCAGAGATTGTTAGACTTCATGGTGTTCCTGTGTCGATTGTGTCTGATCGTGACCCTAGATTTACTTCAGAGTTTTGGAAGAGTTTGCACAGAGCTATGGGTACACGGTTAGCATTTAGTACAGCATATCACCCCCAGAGCGATGGTCAATCAGAGAGAGTTATTCAGATTCTAGATGATATGCTCAGAGCTTGTACTATTGATTATTCAGGTAGCTGGGATTCCAAATTGCCTGTGGTTGAGTTCACGTACAATAATAGCTACCAAGCGACGATTGGCATGGCACCGTATGAAGCACTTTATGGCAGGAAGTGTAGATCTCCCTTGTATTGGGATGAGATTGGTGAGAGGAAGATGTTGGGTCCAGAGTTGGTCCAACAGACAGCTGATGTTGTTACAGTTATTCGAGAGATAATGAAGACAGCGCAGTCAAGACAGAAGAGTTATTCTTATGTGCGTCGTAGGCCGTTGCAATTTGAGGTTGGAGACCATGTGTTCTTGAAGATTGCACCTCTCAAGGGTGTGCTGCAGTTTGGCAAGAAAGGAAAGTTGAGTCCGAGATTTATTGGCCCATTTGAGATCTTGGATAGAGTCGGTGATCGAGCTTACAGGTTAGCCCTACCGCCAGATCTTGATAGAGTTCATAATGTTTTTCATGTCTTCATGCTCAGGAAGTATATTGCGAATCCTTCCCATGTTCTTCGCCACGAGCCATTGGATTTGACGCCGAACTTGACGTACCAAGAGATTCCAGTCCAGATTCTGGATCGGAAAGTTAAAGTGTTGAGAAACAAAGAGATCGGCATTGTTGAAGTCCTTTGGAGGAATCATTTGATTGAAGAAGCCACGTGGGAACCAGAGGATGAGACGAAAGAGAAGTATCCCGAGTTGTTTGCGCAGTGACGTCAATTTCGAGGACGAAATTCCTCTAAGGAGAGGAGATTTTAATAGCCAAGCCTGGTCTACGGTAAGGTTTAAGATTTCGTATGTTTATTGACTACTTGGTCAAGTTTAAGTATAGTTTGGATGTTAAGAGTTTCGATTTATGATTTTAGTATGGTTGAGTATAGAGGATGTGTAGTGCTATTGTAGCGGCGTTACGATTAAATTCATGATAAATTGTATATTGATCCAAATAAGGTGAGGCCTTTTCCATTAGAAAGATAAGACATAAGGCTATAATCTTCTTATTTTGAGTTTTGTTCAAGTCATTGCGTAAGATAAGACAAAAGTGCCCCGAAGTGTGTCGTGCGTTTCGTCGTTCCTCCAGTGACACATGTTGGGAGAATGGGCATAACCCTTTACTCAGACCTCCAAATGATCTGAAATTTGGAGAGAATCAAGAAAAATACATAGGGCTACAACTACGTAGTTTACAACTTTTTCTAATTCGGAAGGGAAGAGGCGTTTCGGAAGCGATATTTAACGTGGCAGTGCGCAGAGTAGCGCTCGGGCGGTCAAATTTATGACCGCCCGAGCGCCACTACTTCTGGAATTTCGGGTTTTGGGTAGAATCGTTGGCGCCCGAGCGGTAATTTTCGACCGCCCGAGCGCCGGGCACAGTACAAACGTGTTTTCAGATTTTAAGTGTTTAAATGCAAGAGTTGGTCTCATTTTTCCTCATTTCTACTCCTCCTTCTCGATTCTTCTTCTCTTGGGAGACTAGGGTTCCAACTTCTCTCCTTTCTTTTCTTTAATCCAAGCTTCTTGTTAGTTATTTGTGTTGAGAGCAAGATTATTTTGGGATCAAGGAAGCTAAGGTAAGCTTTTGGTTTGGTTATTTCTTGGTTTTGGTGTGCGAGATGATATGGGTTTGTGATGGGGTTGATTCTTTGACTTTTATGGTATTGTTGTTGGATTATTGGGTTATTGATGGTGCAAATTATGGTTTATTGTTGTAGGATTGCTATCAAGAGATTAGATACAAGGTTCCAAGTGGTTGTAAGTGGAATCTCATTCTTGTGCTCACATGATAGTATATGTATTGTGTTTCAATGGTTTTAACATGTTATTCCCTTCCATTTGATCCATATTATGTATTGAATTACTTGATTGTATATTTGAGACAATTGAATGTCTCAATTGTGAAAAAGGGAATACAAGAGAAAAGAGTTTACAAAGTGTTTGATTAAATGCCCCAAAGAGAGTTTAAGATGATTTATGGATTGATAGATACATAGTCATAGATTGCATGCAATTAGTTGATCAACGACCATAGGCTTATATCCCTCAGAGTTATCGATTTATATCGATGGGATATAGGTACAGAGACAGAGATACTATATAGATATCAATTCAACAGAGAAAAGAGAAATACCATCTTATTGTTATATTATTGCTATGTTATCCATGATTCAGAGTTGATGGTATTTAATGTTTTTAAAGCCATGTTTTGCAGAGTATGCTATGTACATTGCTATGTAAGAGTTCCACTTGCTGAGTTTTATACTCATTTCAGTTATTCATGTGATGCAGATAAGAGCGACGAACCAAGACGTTGATTGAAGCCGGGGTCATATGCAAATAGAGATGGAAGGAAGTGGAAGATTATTTTGTTATACATGATCAAAATGATATTTTGTATTTTGATGCAACACTTTTTGGATCATGTATATTCTTTTGATGGTATATATATTGGAAATGTATTTTGAATCCTTCCTCCCTTTAAAGAAAAATTTTAAATTCTGCTGTTATTTTATAAAATGGGTCAGAGGTGTCACAGATTCTCTTCCATCAACTTTTGTAGAATCTTTATCCACACTTTATTTGACGCTTCAGCTTGCCCGTTGGACTGTGGGTAATGAGGGGATGAATTTATCAATTTAATTCCATAGTCTTCTACAAACTCCCTCATATCTGAGCCTGTGAACATAGTTCCTGATCCGTGGTCAATGACTCTGGAATTCCAAATCTATGAATGATATTTTCTTTCACAAAAGTTAATGACATCTCCTTGCTCTGCTTTCTTCAAAGGCACTGCTTCCACCCATTTGGTGAAAAATTCTGTGGCCACAAGGATGAATGAGTGGCCTTTAGATGATGAGGGGTAGATTTTCCCTATTAAGTCCATGGCCCAGCCCTTGAACGGCCATGGTTTGACGACGCTGTGAAGCTCGTCAGTCGGGATTCTTTGGATGTTCCCATGTTTCTGACACGGCTTGCATCCCTTACC